>NC_086452.1:330052595-330225095 GCF_028390025.1 Pseudophryne corroboree | reverse complement strand
GCCACACTGCTGTGACGTATTGAGGTGCACGGTATCCTAATTCAGCCGCAGCAGACGCTGTATGATAAAGTACTTGTCCCGGCAATTACCTCCACTCTCCGCTCTCCTTTACACAGCGTGCGCTGGTGAGAGTGCTTTAGCAAGCCACGAGACAGTGGCACAATGAGGTATAGAGTATCCACAGTGATCTCTCCGAGTCTCCAAACGCGTTTCTCCGCCTACCCTCCGGCTTCGGCAGCTTCTGCTCCTGTTGACTAGCCTGCTCTGCGGGCACCAACTTGAAACTGAGCTCACAGTGCCTGGAGGCGGGGTTATAGAGGCTGCCCCAGTGCATCCTGGGACAGCTAAAGCTTTAACCTGTAGGTGCCTGAATCAAGATCCATCGCTACACCCCGATGTATTCCCTGTGGAACATAGTGTACCCTGCTGCAGAAATATATTTCTGCCTGTAAACTGTGAATTTAAGACCCTTGTTGGATAAACACAGCCTAGACAATGTATGATTGAAGGATAATTTATTGTCTAAGATGAGATCATAATGGTCACTGGCTGAAACATTTGTTTATATTTAAATTTATATTTATGTTTGCATTTACAAAACATTAGAACGATAGGGGCACACACCAAGACTATTTACAATCTGTCATGTGTGATTCGAGATAGAAACTTTATACGGTTACAACTGTATCAATGTCAAGGAATGTAATTTATCATTGTATTATTGCATATCTGTTGTTGTGTATCTTTAACTGATTAACTTGACCTTTGTGAACGAAGTAATGGCATGTCTGTTATTTTTAAGTGATATTTAATAAAGAATACAATTTTAACTACAAAAGAGTGCCCCAACAAAGAGAGTTTACTTCTCTATCTTTTGTTCAGTCACACCCACAGTAGTGCCAGATACACATAATGCCCCATTATAGTGCTAGTTACACATTGGGTGTGATATATCATTTGAATACCGCCCTATCTCCTTTCAAAAGTGATCCCCGTTATCGTGCATATCGCTCCCAAAGTAATCAGGTTTAGCTGCTTAACGGGATGGATGCCCTCGCTACTGCGGAGGTAGCGAGATGAAATTATTATACCACGCCCATCAGCAGAAACAGAACAGGAGTGGAAGGGGATTAAAATAATTGAATACCACCCATAATGTCCCCAAGTATAATGCCAGTTACCCATGATGTCCCCAGTATAGTGTCAGGTACACATAATTACCCCAGCATGGCACTCACCACCACTGCAGGGCAGGTCCCATCCAGACTCCCGCACACTACCTCCTCTGATCAGCAGCAGCCGCCTTCGGCGAACAGGTCTGCTAGAAGGCGGGCACAGGATTCTCAGAACAGCTAGACCTCGGAAGACAAGCGGGACACACACACGTAACCCAAGTCCTCCTCGGCTACCAGGCCACACCACCTCCTAGTCCCGTCCACAGTTGCCCTGGCCAGGGTAACCCACGTCATCCCCCTCCTAGTGCTGCATACTGCTGTCCCCTAACTCACGTCCACCTCCATCCATCCCATGCAATCCCCCACCTAGCCCTGTCTGCAGTTTCCCTGGCCGGGCCAGGCGAAATTACTTTGCGTGCATTATATGGCCCGCGGGTCGAACGTTCCCCACCCCTGCTCTAAAGGTTTGCCCACTTGTGGTTTAAAGGACCATCAAAACAACTATAATTTTAATAGGTGAACTATAAAGTTTACATGTACAGCAACTGTGGCAGAAAACTTTACCATGCCTTCTATGCAGAACAGTAGCACTAAAATGTAACAATATTGGGGAGGCTTAATTAGCAACTTGCATTAAGTGTGGTTAGATCAGCCACTATTTGAATCCTTAGTGCAGACTGCAAACACTTAAGGTGCGTACACACTGGCTATTGAACGGCCAATATATCGCTGGTTCGTCGGCCAGTGTGTACGAGTGATATGTCTGTGAATGAGATGCATCAATTTTGCCTACACTCAAAATCCAGACGGTCAAAATTCCGTCAACCATTGACTGACAGACAATTCTTTACCATCCCAGTGGACCCTGGCCGAAGCATGGCGAGCCCAGCGTGCCATGTGAGGGACGTGGTACACTTATACAGTGTCCATGTCGACATACAAACCAAAAAAAACAATGAAAAACTTGTGTTACTTTTTGACCTGTGGACATTTTGAATGTCGGTATTTTGACCTTTGTCGGGATTTTGACCGTCTGTCAATTGTTGTTGGGAGTTTGATTGTAGGTATTTCATACTAAACCCCTGTGAACGCCGGCAGCACAGCACAGCCAACTGCCAAAATATCTTTCAATATATTGGCGCATCGTGCTGCGTGGACGGACGGTCAGCGTAAACTTGCTGCAGACATCGGCAGTGACTGACAGCTGAACTGGGCGGGCTCATGTAAACGCCCGCCCAGTTTGTGACGACAGTGACGCAGGTTGTAATGTCCCGATGGATCGGGCAGTGTGTATGCTCAACACACTGCCCGGTCCGACTGTAGACATATTTGCAGATCAACTGATCTGCAGGTATATCTACCAGTGTGTACCCAGCATTACAGAGAAGACAAAAACAGAATGGACTGTGAATCCGGAGACTCAAGCAATCCGAAATCTGCATAGCAGCAACTGTTAGCCTGGGCAACCTGTGGAAATAAAACTTGGCAGTAATGTGTCTTCTAAACTAAATAGGCCTGTTCTGTCCTGGCGGATTTATCGTAAAGTGAAAATGCCCTTTAAAAACACAATTCTATGAAAAATACATCTACTGAGAGTCAACTAAAGAGTATATGTCAATACACCTGCCATAACCTGTATGAAGGTGGTTTATCTTCATAGTCAAGTATATTTTACAAACTGCAAACCTTTCCAGCACCATGCATTTTACCCAGGACACACTGATCTGTTCCTATTCATTTCATTCATATGTAAACAGAAATAACCTAGTAGGTAAGCAACCTGATTCTAGTATTTGAGAATGTAGTTCCATACACTGAAATAAACACTGTATTATATGTCGCATACTGCTCAAAGAAAATGCATGCAATAGGTTGCAATGGAATAAATATGTGATCCCAGGGATTTGTCTGGCTCTAGTTGCAGCTGTTCAGTACATCAGAGCACAGAACGTTTCAGGAGCACCAGCAACACTGTTGTAGGGGTTCCCTCTTACATCAAAGAATTTGTTGCCAATTAAAAAAAAAAAATTATATTTCATTTGTGCAATTTGAAACAGCCGTTTCATTACTATGACAACATGTCCGAACAATATATTTCTACATGCCAAATTATATTGGCTTTCAAAAGGTGTAGAACAAAGCTGTAAAAATGGCTATCCATACAAGATCCAGGGATGAAAGATATACAAACAGAGCCTTAACTAAACAAAGAATCTCTTTCTAGTTCTGTCACAGCTGATTGCTCACTGCTTACACACACACAGAAGTGTAACTTATCCAGACCTGCTGCATATTCCCTCCAAAGGCAGACAGGTAATAAAAGTTACAGGGAAGCAATTAGCTGAGAGGTGGCTACAGCACAGCAAACTCACACAAGCAGGGGATCCCATTTCAATCAGCTCCAGGCTGGCATTACTACCAAGGTAGGATTGCAACCTAACATTTGAACATAAAGCCTCATAAAACGGATGAGTGAAAAGTTATAGAATTTTAATATTTTAAGTTCTATTGTTGTGAAAGTGACGTTTTATGGGGTAAAATGGCACAATTTTTATTTTATTTTATTTTCCAATTTTTGTTATTTTTAATTTGAGCAGTCTATTGCAGGGGTGGCCAAAGCGTTGATCGCAAACACTCGACTTGTAGATTGCAGTGACATCCAGCAGCAGCCAATAAGAACCAGGCACTGAAGCCGTAGCCATCTCTATCACGTGTGACAGCAATAGCCAATAAGAATCAGACTGATTCTTACTGATTTGCTATGATGAGGTTGCAGCTTCCAGTATCTGCTGCATTATCGTAACTGGGCAGGAGAGACAGACATCAGCGCAACGAGTTCCAGAGTGACTGCATGTCCCACTGCTCAGTGCCGATCTCAGTGGTGTGTGCACGCTGCCACTTTGCCGCTTAGTGCAGTTTGGGCATACTGCATTACTGTCCCATCTGACAGCCAGCTGTATGCATTGTGCCGTCAGGTGGCAGCTATGCACAATGTAGCTGTCCATGTCTGGATCCTTATTGGTAATCAGATGGGAACCAGCACTTCTCAGTTACCCAATTACTCTGGGTAACTGCATTTAATACATGGCGCTGCATAATAAGAAATGTGAACGCACGCTGCAAATGTCCATGCTTGCACGTCAAGGAAGTTAGGAGGCATGCTAAAAAAAAATACTTGAAAGTTCTAAAACAGTTATAGGTAACCCGATACAATCAGTGGGCTGCACTGGGTGGCCCTGTAAACTTCAAAAGGCCTGCGCATTACACTTAATCTCAGTAGAACGTTTTGAATCAAAGAGACAATGATGTATGTAATACTATATCAACTGGCATTGTAAGATATAACAAACAAATATAAATAAAGCAGGAAGGAGCAGGGCAAACAACCCAACATAAGCTCTCCTGTGCCCCCTAGTGGACGATAAGGAAAGCAGGGGTGATTCCCAGTTGGCCAGAAACCCCCCTTAACCCGCCAGCCTGGCAAGCGGCCACTACATGCAATATAAAGGGCTGCGAGGGCAGAAAGGAGCTGCATCATATGCCCAGTGGCAGCAGATTTTTCCTACCTAGTCTGCTGTGTGTGTGTCTGTGGATCTTAGTGCTCAATCATCACACCAGAGAGAAAGGGGTATATTTACTAAGCCTTGGATAGAGATAAAGTGGACGGAGATAAAGTACCAGCCAATCACTGTCATTTTTCAAACCCAACCTGTGACATGGCAGTCAGGAGCGGATTGGCTGGCCATTTATCTCTGTCCAAGACTTAATAAATAGACCCCAGAATCTGGTAAGTGGCTTTCCTTGATCACTGGGCCTGCATATGTCTGAAGTACTGCATTACATAAACTGCACTGTTTGATGTAGACTATAACTTGTGACATGCCAATTAAACATCCTTCATGGGCTGGTGACAATCACTTTAAAATCAAACATTTGGAAAACCCTTTCCAGAAAGCCTGTTTGCCCATGCACATGTGGCCTATCACTGTTGAAAACATACAGGACTATTGGTTATAAGCATTGAATACATAAAATTGCTGTGATCTAGAAGACATATGGTAGATACAGTATGAAGGCACGCTCTCAGATTACTATAGCAACAGATAAGATAATCAAGAAAAACTCAAGGACACCACTACAAAAAACAGCTGTGGGATTTGCCAGAGCCGGGAGCTCACAATGAGCCTAATATCACGTACACAAATAAAACAACCGCATCAGCAGGGCCTTATTTTTTACATTGAGTCCCCCCCCCCCCCCCCCTCCCCGAGTAAAATCAGAACACAATAAATTCAGGACACCTGGCGACAACACCTGTAGTTTTTGTATGCCAAATAACAATATTTAAGCAAATTTAGACCATAACAGCTGGCTTTAAATACAGAATGCACACATTCTCAACAGAATGCATGAGTATATATCCCGGAAACCATGATCACTGTTTTCCATATGGTACCAGGAATACCCAAATATTCCAGTCAACCATGTTTAGCGGGTCTACTGAGGGCAGATAATATGTCACCTGTTTACGAATGCAAAACTATGCTGGGGTCTTAACCAACTGATCAAGGGACACACTTATCTACCTAACCAAGCTCCGAAGAAAATCCATTACACACACAAGCTAACATTTCCTTGTATCCCTTAGATAAAATAAAATAGAATAGGGGTACAGAGACTTAAGAAAAAAATATTGCTAGTTTATTCACCACATAGCAAGTGTGTGAAAGGGATATATATCCCGGCAGACGGGATGCCAGCTGTCACTATACCAACAGCGGCATTCCGTCTACCGGAAACCTGGCAGCGAGTGCGCTCGCTACGCATCGGGCCCAGTGGCTCGCCACAGGTTCGATTCCCACTCAGTTGGTGGCGTGGACCCACCAACCGAGTGGGAATACCGGGTAGGTGTCGGGATTCAGTTTGTCTGTAAAACTTTGGGATTCTGGCGTTGGTCTCCTGAACGCTGGCATCCCAACAGCCGGTATATTGACTGCATAACATGTGAAATGTGGCTTGGGCATGAAGCTGATCTAATGGTCATTAAGGGATTAATATTGTCATTTTAACTTGCCTCAAAACAGAAATTGCAAAAGGATACACATTAATGCAGCATTACATTATGAAGCAACAGCCTTCTGTGAGGCCTTACCTGTGGAACTGGTTGCCCAGCTAGTTGCCACAAAGTAAGCAAGAAGAACATTAGGAAAATCTGTCAAGAGCAGGTAATAACTCTCCAACACATCAGGACCCCATGAGTGCAAGCTGACGGTATGCCCCTTACTTCTGACAGGCACTCACTGCTCCTAAACAGATAATGAAACAAAAAATTAATAAGGGAAAAAAGTATGAAACAGAAATCCGGCTAACAATAACAGACTGAGGGACAGCTAGAACGCCAGTGAGAATCACACTGCCCCAGGGTATGGTCACCTACTAGTGAAGGACTATTATAGAGGTACGAAGATTGCTTCTTCAGGTGTCCAGGGAGAACTGAGTGGTCTCTGTTTGAGAAGTATATAACACTAAAGTATCTAGATACATTTCTTACATGGAATAATGTAATTTCTTACAGTTTATAAACTTTTGGGATGAAGCCCCCTGACACGCACATATATAGAATCTGTCTACATACAAAAACATTTCCCACTATACTAGAGAGGACATTTTTACAGGAATGAAAGTCCACCAGGTCCATCTAAGAAATGATTGCCAACTAAAATGAATAAAGCAATCATTTAGCCCTAAGCCATATTTTACATGGTAATTATTTCAAATCTCAAATTTTATAAACCAGTTTTTCATCTTCTGAATTTCTGGCTTTTTAAGGCTCAGCAGGTATCCCCATTCCTGACATATCAGGGCTGCAGCTATAGGCGATGTCAGAAGGAGTGGTGGGGTAATTACGGGGGACTGAACACCCCTCCAGGTATACTGATTACTGTATGTAGAATAAAAGTCAGGTGCGCAGTTATTTGTAAAAAGACACAAGCAGGATGTGCAGGACATAATACTATATGCATATGGTAATACACCCTGGGCCAGATGTACTAAGCCTGAAAAGTGATAAATATCACAGTGATAAAGTACCAGCCAATCGGCTCCTGTCATTTTTCAAACACAGCCTGTAACATGGCAGTTAGGAGCCGATTGGCAGGTGCTTTATCACAGTGATATTTATCACTTTTCAGGCTTAGTACATCTCCCCCGCGATCCTATGATAGCTTTATGCACTGTAGAGAGCTGTTACTTGCATGTAAGCAGCAAGTTCCAGTGGTTACTGTATACGAACACTGGGGTGACAGAGAGAAGGGTAAAAGTTGGCTGCCTCATCGCTCGTTCCCCAGCACCAGGGGAACTCCGTCCATATAAGCAGGAGGAAGACCCCGGCCATTGCCACCTCACATCCCTGCGCAACAGGCCGACCTCAGCCAATCACATACCAGTGCTAGAAGCACTCAGGGACCCCCAAATAAGAGCGCGAAGAAGCCATGCGCCCGGGGGCAACCAATCAGCTGAGCTCACACCTGAGCCCCGGGCGTACTCTGTTTATGTCTGGCAAGGAAGCAAGGCGGACTCATCCTCACCCTATCCGGTAACGGCACTGGGCATCCCAGGACGGCGCAGGCTGGGTCGGGCACCGGGCAAGGATCCTAGGGCTGGACACGGCCGGGTACAGTACAGCAGGCAGCAGCAGCCGTGTGATGTGGAGCCCAGTCCTGATCCGCTAATCCGCTACTCCGCGCATGCGCCGCAGCCTAGCATCCTCCGCTCCTGCCCGTCTCTGTTCGCATGGCGACATCAGGGAGAGAGAATTGCGGACGTCACCGGAACCCCGCTATCCCCGCCTAGCAGCATGAAGTGGGCGTGTCTGTGGCGTGACGTCAAGGCCTATTTAAAGGGCTGTAACGATACTGGGACTGGAAGGGATTGGAATGTAAACACTGATGAGGACACACACAGAGGAGTGCTCAGGTCACTGTACACTTGTACAGTACAGCGCTGTGCACAGCGTGGATGTTTGTGCTGGAGAGTTATTCTGCCAGTGGCTGGTGTTAGATTATGTATAGAGTGCTTATATGAATAACTAATGCTGATGAGTATATTAATCATGACACAATTGTTAGATATTTGGGGATTAGGTGTTTCCATCATGTAGGTTCGTTGTTTACGAAAAACAAATATATTAACAAAAACTAAGGGCTATGTGTGCGCACATACGTTTCAAAACTCAGTGCTTTGCTGGATGATGATATCGATATTTATTTATTTTTATATGTGAATCATTTTGTTTGTCTATTAATAGCGTCCTGTGTTTATTTTTTATAATATTGGTTTATGTATGATTATTGCTTTTTTAATTTGCATCTGTATAATTAAATACCACATAATTCACCAGCGCTGTCCTTTTCTCTAACGTCCTAGTGGATGCTGGGAACTCCGTAAGGACCATGGGGAATAGCGGGCTCCGAAGGAGGCTGGGCACTCTAGAAAGATCTTAGACTACCTGGTGTGCACTGGCTCCTCCCACTATGACCCTCCTCCAAGCCTCAGTTAGATTTCGTGCCCGGCCGAGGTTGGATGCACACTAGGGGCTCTCCTGAGCTCTTAGAAAGTTATAGTCTTAGAATTTGTTATTTTCAGTGAGACCTGCTGGCAACAGGCTCACTGCAGCGAGGGACTAAGGGGAGAAGAAGCGAACTCGCCTGCTTGCAGCCGGATTGGGCTTCTTAGGCTACTGGACACCATTAGCTCCAGAGGGATCGACCGCAGGCCCAGCCTTGATGTTCGGTCCCGGAGCCGCGCCGCCGTCCCCCTTACAGAGCCAGAAGCAAGAAGATGGTCCGGAAAATCGGCGGCATGAAGACTCAGTCTTCACCAAGGTAGCGCACAGCACTGCAGCTGTGCGCCATTGCTCCTCTCACACACTTCATACTTCGGTCACTGAGGGTGCAGGGCGCTGGGGGGGGGCGCCCTGAGGCAGCAATAAAAACACCTTGGCTGGCAAAAATACCTCAATATATAGCCCCAGGGGCTATATATGAGGTAAATACCCCTGCCAGAAGTCCATAAAAAACGGGAGAATAGGCAGCGAAAAAGGGGCGGAGCCTATCTCCTCAGCACACTGGCGCCATTTTCCCTCACAGCTCCGTTGGAGGGAAGCTCCCTGGCTCTCCCCTGCAGTCTACAAGGGTTAAAAAAAGAGAGGGGGGGCACTAAATTTAGGCGCAGTATACATTATATATATATAAAGCTATAGGGGACATAACTCAGTTAGTCCCTGCAGTATATAGCGCTCTGGTGTGTGCTGGCATACTCTCACTCTGTCCCCCCAAAGGGCTTTTGTGGGTCCTGTCCTCGTTTAGAGCATTCCCTGTGTGTCTGCGGTGTGTCGGTACGGCTGTGTCGACATGTTGAATGAGGAGGCTTATATGGTGACGGAACAGAGGCCGATATATGTGATGTCGCCCCCTGTGGGGCCGACACCAGAGTGGATGGATAGGTAAAAGGTATTAACCGACAGTGTCAACTCCTTACATAAAAGGGTGGATGACGTAACAGCTGTGGGACAGCCGGCTTCTCAGCCCGCGCCTGCCCAGGCGTCTCAAAGGCCATCAGGGGCTCAAACACGCCCGCTCTCTCAGATGGCAGACACAGATGTCGACATGGAGTTTGACTCCAGTGTCGACAAGGTTGAGACATATACAAAATCCACTAGGAACAGCCGTGACTTGGTCCCGGCAATAAAAAATGTGTTATATATTTTTGACATTAACCCAAGCACCTCTGAAAATGGGTTTTTAGGTTTGGGGAGAAAAAACAGGTAGTGTTTTGTTCCCCCATCAGATGAATAAATGAAGTGTGTGAAAAGCGTGGGTTCCCCCGTTAAGAAACTGGTAATTTATAAAAAGTTACTGATGGCGTACCCTTTCCCGCCAGGAGAATAAGTTACGCTGGGAGGTATCCCCTAGGGTGGATAAGGCGCTCACACGGTTGTCAAAAAAAGGGTGGCACTGCCGTTTTAGGAACGGCCACTTTGAAGGTACCTGTTGATAAAAAGCAGGAGGCTATCCTGAAGTCTGTATTTACACACTCAGGTACTAGACTGAAAACTGCAGATCGTGCTGCTGCAGCGTGGTCGGTGACCCTGTTAAGCATACTAGTTTGCTAATATGAGAACATATTAAAGACGTCGTCTTATATATGAGGGATGCACAGAGGGATATTTTGCCGGCTGGCATCCAAAATGAATGTAATGTCCATTCTGTCAGGAGGGTATTAGAGACCTGTCACTGGACAGGTGATGCTGACTTAAAAAGCGCATACAGATTCTGCCTTATAAGGGTGAGGAATTATTTGGGGGTGGTCTCTGGGACCTCGTATCCACAGCAATGTGCTGGGAAGAAATATTTTTACCTCAGGTTTCCTCACAGAAAAAGGTACAGTCCTGTCGGCTTCAGAAAAGCAAGCGGGTCAAATGGCGCTTCCTTTCTGTACAGAGACAAGGGAAGAGGGAAAAAGCTGCACCAGCAGCCTGTTCCCAGAATCAAAATTCTTCCCCCGCTTCCTGTGAGTCCACAGCATGACGCGGGTGCTCCACAGGTGTAGCCAGGTATGGTGGGGGGCCGTCTCAAAAAATTTCAGCAATTAGTGGGCTCGCTCACAGGTGATCCCTGTTTCTTTCAAGTAGTATTTCAGGGGTATAAGCTGGAATTAGAGATGTCTCCCCCCAGCCGTTTCCTTAAATATGCCTTGCTGACAACTCCCTCAGGCAGGGAGGCTGTGCTAGAGGCAATTATTAGGCGGTATTCCCAGCAGGTAATACTCAAGGTGCCCCTACTTCAACAAGGACGGGGTTACTATTCCACACGGTTTGGGGTACCGAAACCGCATAGTTCGGTGTGACCCTTCTTATATTTAAAATCCTTGAACACATACATAAAAAAATTCAAGTTCAAGATGGAATCGCTCAGGGCGGTTATTGCAAGCCTGGACGAGGGGGATTACATGGTATCCCGGGGCATCAAGGATGCTTACCTGCATGTCCCCATTTACTATCCTCGCCAGGAGTACCTCAGATTTGTGGTACAGGATTACCATTACCAAATCCAGACACTGCCGTTTAGACTGTACATGACACCGAGGGTGTTTTATCAAGGTAATGGCCGAAATGATGATACTCCTTCGAAAAAAGGGAGTTTTAATTATCCCGCACTTGGACAATCTCTTTATAAGGGCGAGGTCCAAGGAGCAGTTGGTAGTAGGGGTAGCACTATTTTGGAAAGTGCTACAACAGCACGGTTGGATTCTAAACAGTCCAAAGTCACAGCTGGTTCCTATGACACGTCTACTGTTCCTGGGGATGGTTCTGGACATAAACCAGAAATAGTTTTCTCCGGGAGGAGAAAGCCAAGGAGTTGTCATCTCGAGTCAGAGACCTCCTGAAGCCATAACAGGTAGCGGTGCATCATGGCACGCGAGTCCTGGGAAAAATGGTAGCTTCCTACGAAGCAATCTCATTAGGCAGGTTCCATACAAGAACTTTTCAGAGGGACCTGTTGGACAAGTGGTCCGGACCGCATCTTCCGATGCATAGGCTGATAACCCTGTCTCCAAGGACCAGGGTATCTCTACTGTGGTGGCTGCAGAGTGCCCATCTTCAAGAGGGCCGCAGGTTCGGCATACAGGACTAGGTCCTAGTGACCATGAATGCCAGCCTTTGAGGCTGGGGGGGCAGTCACACAGGGAAGAAACTTCCAGGGACTTTGGTCAAGTCAGGTGGATTTCCCTACACATAAACATTCTGGACCTGAGGGCCATTTACAATGCCCTGAGGCCGGCAAGGCCTCTGCTTCAAAACCAGCCGGTACTGATCCAATCAGACAACATCACGGCAGTCGCCCATGTAAACCTACAGGGCGGCACAAGAAGCAGGATGGCGATGGCAGAAGCCACAAGGATTCTCCGATAGGCGGAAAATCATGTGTTAGCACTGTCAGCAGTGTTCATTCCCGGAGTGGACAACTGGGAAGCAGATCTTCTCAACAGACACGACCTCCACCCGGGAGAGTGGGGACTTCCTCCAGAAGTCTTCCAAAGGATTGTACACCATTGGGAAAGGCCACAGGTGGACATGATGGCGTCCCGCCTCAACAAAAGCTATAAAAGATATTGCGCCAGGTCAAGGGACCCTCAGGCGATAGCTGTGGACGCTCTGGTAACACCGTGGGTGTACCAGTCGGTTTATGTGTTCTCCCCTCTGCCTCTCATACCAAAGGTACTGAGAATAATAAGAAGGCGAGGAGTAAGAACGATACTCGTGGTTCCGGGCTGGCCAAGAAGAGATTGGTACCCAGAACTTCAAGAAATTATATCAGAGGACCCATGGCCTCTGCCACTCAGACAGGACCTGCGGCAGCAGGGGCCCTGTCTGTTCCAAGACTTACCGCGGCTGCGTTGGACGGCATAGCGGTTGAACGCCGGATCCTGAAGGAAAAGGGCATTCCGGAGGAAGTCATTCCTACGCTTACTAAAGCCAGGAAAGAGGTTACAGCAAATCATTATCACCGCATATGGCGGAAATATGTTGCATGGTGTGAGGCCGAAAGGGCCCCAACAGAGGAATTTCAACTAGGTCGATTTCTGCATTTCCTGCAAGCAGGAGTGACTATGGGCCTTAAATTAGGTTCCATTAAGGTACAGATCTCGGCTCTGTCGATTTTCTTTCAAAAAGAACTAGCTTCAGTACATGAAGTTCAGACATGTATAAAAGGAGTGCTGCATATTCAGCCCCCGTTTGTGCCTCCTGTGGCACCTTGGGACCACTAAAGACCGTGGATCTGTAATATCTCACTTGGAAAGTGGTCATGTTATTGGCCTTGGTTTCGGCCAGGCGAGTATCAGAATTGGCGGCTTTATCATGTAAAAGCCCTTATCTGATTTTCCATATGGATAGGGCAGAATTGAGGACTCGTCCCCAGTTTCTCCCTAAGGTGGTGTCAGCGTTTCACCTGAACCAGCCTATTGTGGTGCCTGCGGCTACTAGGGACTTGGAGGACTCCAAGTTGTTAGACGTGGTCAGGGCCCTGAAAATATATGTTTCCAGAACGGCTGGAGTCAGAAAATCTGACTCGCTGTTTATCATATATGCACCCAACAAGCTGGGTGCTCCTGCTTCTGCGCAGACTATTGCTCGTTGGATTTGTAGTACAATTCAGCTTGCACATTCTGTGGCAGGCCTGCCACAGCCAAAATCTGGCAATGCCCATTCCACAAGGAAGGTGGGCTCATCTTGGGCGGCTGCCCGAGGGGTCTCGGCTTCACAACTTGCCGAGCTGCTACTTGGTCAGGGGCAAACACGTTTGCAAAATTCTATAAATTTGATACCCTGGCTAAGGAGGACCTGGAGTTCTCTCATTCGGTGTTGCAGAGTCATCCGCACTCTCCCGCCCGTTTGGGAGCTTTGGTATAATCCCCATGGTCCTTACGGAGTTCCCAGCATCCACTAGGACGTTAGAGAAAATAAGGATTTACTCACCGGTAATTCTATTTCTCGTAGTCCGTAGTGGATGCTGGGCGCCCATCCCAAGTGCGGTTTATCTGCAATACTTGTACATAGTTATTGTTAACTAAATCGGGTTGTTGTTGAGCCATCTGTTGAGAGGCTCTATTGTTTCATACTGTTAACTGTGTTTCATATCACGAGTTGTACGGTGTGATTGGTGTGGCTGGTATGAGTCTTACCCGGGATTCAAAATCCTTCCTTATTGTGTACGCTCGTCCGGGCACAGTACCTAACTGAGGCTTGGAGGAGGGTCATAGTGGGAGGAGCCAGTGCACACCAGGTAGTCTAAGATCTTTCTAGAGTGCCCAGCCTCCTTCGGAGCCCGCTATTCCCCATGGTCCTTACGGAGTTCCCAGCATCCACTACGGACTACGAGAAATAGAATTACCGGTGAGTAAATTCTTATTTTTGTACATACTTTATTTTAGTATACACCACCGTAGTAGCCCAAACATTTTTGCAGATTCCTAGGTAACGGCATACAATAATAAGTGCAACAGTATAGTATTTGAGGGTATTTTTAACAGTATTGGAATTTATTTATTGTTTGTTTTTTGTTGGGGGGGGGGGGGGGATTTCACCAACAACTACAATAAGTAGTAAAACAAAAAAAGTTTTGACATTTTAATACAATGGTTTGCAGTGCAGACAATGGGGGTACTTAAATTCATTAAATTCAGCACAATGGGATTTCACAGACATACCTCCCAACATGACCCTCTCCAGGAGGGACAGAATGCTCTGCTCCTGCACTTCCCTCTTAATCTGCTTGCTATCACCTGTGCTGAGACAGCTTTCTTATCCAGTAACCTGTTCAACACAGGTGCCAGCAATCATACATTAAGAGGGAAGTCCAGAAGCAGAGCATTGTGTCCCTCCTGGAGAGGATCATGTTGGGAGGTATGCACAGATAAAAACCCTCTCCTTGCAATTCCAAACTCCTGGACAAATTTTAGCATAATCAAATCTGTTTTCACTGCACCTCCCTGAGCTTGGGAAAGGGTGTGAAAAAATATATTTTTAATGTTGATTAATTTCAGATTGATTAAAATCGATCTTAATCGATGTTGGGCTTACATGGCTAAAACACACATTGACTAATATTTAAAAATTAATATAAAAAATCAACTGTTATAGGCCCTACACACTTCTCGATGTAACTGAAAGATATGAACGATCTCGTTCATTATTGAATGAGATAACGTTCATATCTTTCAGTGTGGAGTCACCAGCGATGAACCATGCGCGGCCCCGCGCTCGTTCATCGCTGGTTCCCCGTCGCTTGTGCATGCAGGCCAATATGGACGATCTCGTCCATATTTGCCTGCACTTCAATGGAGCTGGGTGATGGGAGAGTGAAGAAACTTGGGAAAATGGGTAAAACAGATTTTGATGTAAATTTCTCTAAAAAGCTGACTCAGGGAGCCAGAGAGGTGGGCTTTTTATTTCATTAGTATGCACATTCAATTATGGCTTTTTTTTTAACAATCCTGTTAGCTGGGAAATCAATTACTTGAAGAGGAGATAACTGAACATAAGGCCCTTGTCTCTGTCTGCATATAGAGTACTTGAAGATGGACAGCTGGCACCAAAAGCAGCAGGGTTTTCAAACACCCAAAAAGCATGGCTGAACATAAACAGGGATCAAAAACATCACTTATATTATCTGTTTTTGACTAAACAAAAAGTGTATTCCTATTACAGCAAGGGGTTTTCAAATTCATAGAAATGTACATGAAGTCTGCACATTGCACTGGTGTGATTTGAGAGTCCCTAGGATAGTTTGGGAGATGTGAGGTGTCTAACCAGTCACACATTCCAGGGCAGTCTTGTTTACAATCATTTTATAGCCTAAATAATATAGATTCATTAATGTTAATATACCCTAATTCTTGTGGCTACTACACAGAGGGCATTGCATAACGTTATTTGTTCTTAAGTTTAAAGTTATGTGCAAGGTCCTAGCATGGGACCCGGTGTATAAACCATCCAGCCAGTCGTCAGGGACTGGGTCATGACATCACTATGGGAGGAGAAGCTGATAAAAGGTATGGGAGCATTTCGCACCTTATTAGACTTGGGGGGTCAATTCTAAGTTAAAGCCTGATCTGCATTTCCCGACATGACACCTCCCCCCGCCTCTGAATAAGCTTAATGAATTCTGTGTACATTTTTTTTTCATTAAGACACGTTTGTCTATGTAATCTGTAACCCTTTTTATTTATATCATTTCTGTACCTAAAAAAAGTTGTTCCTTTATTATTCTATTTTTTATATGCTTCTGAACTAGGTTTGCTATAATATCACTTTAATCAGTGACACAAATGGATTACAGAGATTCTGTGGCTGGGTAAAACCAGGTGAAACACAGGCGCTGAACTCAGACTTCATTACATCCCAGCCTTGAAATCAGTCAGTTACAGAACCTGTGTAAGTTCTTATGTGTCCCTGATTAAAGAAATATTATAGTAACCCTATTCAGAACCTAGTCTTTGAGGAAGCCATTAGTTTGCTAAGGTTATGCTATAATTATTATTTAAAAGCTAGAAGCAGGGGAACACCAACTGAGTTCTAGTTTGTTAGTAGAGACTGCGCAATTGTAATTGTGGTCCTTATGTATTTTCCAATGGTGGTTGCAGACAAGAAAGGTGTTTCACATAACCATGCCTTGTAAATGGTTGCCCATATTTTTTAAAGTCTGAGGTCGGCCAGCATTCCGCCTTCGGACTCCATTACATCCCGCCCTTTATTACTCTGTACCCTTAAATTCGGTCCTGTTGGATTTTTCTGAATTTGAACCGCTCTTCTACAATATTATACATACACATGTCCAACTCCTGGACAGTCTGTGGTGCAACGTGGCATTGGTGGATGGAGCGAGACATGATGTCCCAGATGTACTCAATTTGATTCAGGTCTGGGGAACGGGCGGGTGAGTCCATAGCATCAATGCCTTCGTCTTGCAGGAACTGCTGACACACTCCAGCCACATGAGGTCTAGCATTGTCTTGCATTAGGAGGAACCCAGGGCCAACCGCACCAGCATATGGTCTCACAAGGGGTCTGAGGATCTCATCTCGGTACCTAATGGCAGTCAGGCTACCTCTGGCGAGCACATGGAGGGCTGTGCGGCCCCCCAAATAAATGCCCCCCACACCATTACTGACCCACTGCCAAACCGGTCATGCTGGAGGATGTTGCAGGCAGCAGAACGTTCTCCTTGGCGTCTGCAGACTCTGTCACGTCTGTCACATGTGCTCAGTGAGAACCTGCTTTCATCTGTGAAGAGCACAGGGCGCCAGTGGCGAATTTGCTAATCTTGGTGTTCTCTGGCAAATGTCAAACGTCCTGCACGGTGTTGGGCTGTAAGCACAACCCCCACCTGTGGATGTCAGGCCCTCATACCACCCTCATGGAGTCTGTTTCTGATCGTTTGAGTAGACACATGCACATTTGTGGCTTACTGGAGATCATTTTGCAGGGCTCTGGCAGTGCTCCTCCTGTTCCTCCTTGCACAAAGGCGGTGGTAGCGGTCCTACTGCTGGGTTGTTGCCCTCCTACAGCCTCCTCCACATCTCCTGATGTACTGTCCTGTTTCCTGGTAGCGCCTCCATGCTCTGGACACTACGCTGACAGACACAGCAAACCTTCTTGCCACAGCTCGCACTGATGTGCCATCCTGGATGAGCTGCACTACCTGAGCCACTTATGTGGGTTGTAGGGAGGACATACAGGCACGTGGAGGCCACACACACTACTGAGCCTCATTTTGACTTATTTTAAGGACATTACATCAAAGTTGGATCAGCCTGTAGTGTGTTTTTCCACTTTAATTTTGAGTGTGACTCCAAATCCAGACCTCCATGGGTTAATAAATTTGATTTCCATTGATAATTTTTGTGTGATTTTGTTGTCAGCACATTCAACTATGTAAAGAACAAAGTATTTAATAAGAATATTTCATTCATTCAGATCTAGGATGTGTTATTTTAGTGTTCCCTTTATTTTTTTGAGCAGTGTATATATATTCCTCCTGAAAAGTGATTTAATTGAAAGCTTTTGTTTCATGCAGTGCCGTAACTAGGCATTTTAGCGCTGTGTGCAAGAAACGACATTGGCGCCCCCCCATGCAAGATAGGGGCAGTGCGCGCCGCAGGCGCGTGAAAAATATATAGGGGCGTGGCTTCATGGGGAAGGGGCATGGCCACAAAATAATAGCAATTCATACTACGGTGCACAGTAGTCTCCATTATTCAAATTACGCTGCACAGTAGCGCCACTACACCAGGTAGAGCCCCTTTTATACATTACAGCAGACAGCGTCCCCCTTTTTACACATTACAGCAGACAGTCCCCCTTTTTACACATTGCGGCAGCCAGTCCCCCTTTTTTACACATTGCGGCAGCCAGTCCCCCTTTTTACACATTGCGGCAGCCAGGCCCCCTTTTTACACATTGCGGCAGCCAGTCCCCCTTTTTACACATTGCGGCAGCCAGGCCCCCTTTTTACACATTGCGGCAGCCAGGACCCCTTTTTACACATTGCGGCAGCCAGTCCCCCATTTTACACATTGCGGCAGCCAGTCCCCCTTTTTCCACATTGCGGCAGCCAGGACCCCTTTTTACACATTGCGGCATCCAGGCCCCCTTTTTACACATTGCGGCAGCCAGGCCCCCTTTTTACACATTGCGGCAGTCAGTCCCCCTTTTTACACATTGCGGCAGCCAGGACCCCTTTTTACACATTGCGGC
This sequence comes from Pseudophryne corroboree, assembly GCF_028390025.1. NCBI lineage: Eukaryota > Metazoa > Chordata > Amphibia > Anura > Myobatrachidae > Pseudophryne > Pseudophryne corroboree. Next base: position 330,206,603 of record NC_086452.1, on the reverse strand, counting down.
AGCCAGTCCCCCTTTTTACACATTGCAGCAGCCAGGCCCCCTTTTTACACATTGCAGCAGCCAGGCCCCCTTTTTACACATTATGGCAGACGGTGTCCCCCAGAGAGAGAGAGAGAGAGAGGGATATACTTACCTTATCCCCGCTGACAGGCTCCTCGTGCTGGCATCTCCCTCTGTGCAGGCATCGGACAAGGAGAAGGAGGGAGGGGGACTGGAGCCGCAGCAGCGCTATGTCATTGGTAGTAAGCGCCGTTGCAGCATCCCCCTCTCCTTCCGTATTGGTTGCCTGGCGCTGCTGTGGATGCTGGGATGGAAGAACAGCATCCACAGCAGCGCCGGGCAGCCTATACGGAAGGAGTGGGGGATGCTGCAGCGGCGCTTACTACCAATGAAATAGCGCTGCTGCGGCTCCAGTCCCCCTACCTCCTCCTCCTTCTCACCTGCCCGGCGCTTCTCTCTCCTCCAGCGCGGCTGCGGCGCACGGCGCAGACTTCAGAGGCGGCATGTAATGAGTCAATTTGACTCATTACATGCCGCTGGCCGTGCGCCCTCAGGGCAACTGCGCTGTGTGCCAAGCCCACTTGGCACACACGTAGTTACGGCTCTGGTTTCATGTACAACCCGCATGCCTTTGGTATGTAATAGAATAAAGCAAAGCAATGTGAAAATATATAAATTTATTCCCTATTCTCTAAAGATATTCTAAAATGGCCTGGCTAGATTTGTTGGTATCCCTTAGAAAGGGGGGATACATTATTATCCCGCACCAATCTTTACAACTGAATTGTCAAATTATTTAAAAATATAATCATATTCTCACATAACACAGTACACCTATATTTCTTACATTTCTTTTTATTATTAAACTGGGTCACCACTGGCTCCAATTTACAGTTCAAATATACAGATAAAAAAATAACTAAAAAGTAGAGCTCAATCTTGTGATGCACTATAGAGAGAAATATTTTATATTTACTGTATTAACAGTTGAAAAAATGTTTTAATTTAATTTCATACATTAAGGTATGAAATTAAATTTGTTTTAACTGTTAATACAGTAAATATAAAATATTTTTCTCTCTATAGTGCATCACTGAGCGTAACATTGAGGCTGTTGACACTACATCCCTACCCTCCCTGTTTGACTCACTTCTCTCTCTCTCTCTCTCTCTCTCTCTCTCTCTCTCTCTCTCCCCCTCTCTCTCTCTCTCCCTCTCTCTCTCTCTCCATCTCTCTCTCTCTCTCCAAGCCACTTTCCTATACAAAGTATCCCTTACTTCTGCTCTTGACTCTGTCGCTTCACCAACCACTATTTACCCTCACAAATTAACACCTCAACCCTGGTACACCAAATATCTGCAAAAATGCTCACGTACTGCCGAGCGACAGTCTGGCCTGTTTCTAGCCAATTTGTCTCCCAGTGCGAGATTTAAAAATGCCCCCCACCCACTGACATAAAAAAAATATGCGCCCCCCCCCCCCCCCCCCCATATAGATATAAAAAGAAAAAGACTGCCTTACACCCCAGTTTTTGATTTTGTACCAACAGATCACGGCCATCACAGGCAAAAATGAAGAAAAATTATATTATACCATACACCGCAATGCCCTTGATACATTAAATCCCCATTTTACACAATATGGCAGGCAAGTGTCCCCATTTTACACAATATGGCAGGCGAGTGTCCCCATTTTACACAATATGGCAGGCAAGTGTCCCCATTTTACACAATATGGCAGGCGAGTGTCCCCATTTTACACAATATGGCAGGCAAGTGTCCCCATTTTACACATGACGGCAGGCGAGTGTCCCCATTTTACACATGACGGCAGGCAAGTGTCCCCATTTTACACATGACGGCAGGCGAGTGTCACCATTTTACACATGACGGCAGGTGGCAGAGGAGGGGGGAGGAGAGAGCGAGAGAGAGAGAGAGAAAAAAAAACATGTTTGAAGAGGTTCTTCCCGCTCTTCGGCCTGCCTCTCCCTCGTCGCGCCGGCCGCCTGGCCCTTCCTGTAGCTTGGCTCCCCTTCCTCTTGTCAGCAGTACTCCGCTTGGGGGCGGAGTTTCGTGGAATGATGCAATTGCGTCATGACGTCACGACGCAACTGTGCCATTCCGCGAAACTCCGCCCCTGAGCTGGGTACTCTGGAGGAGGGGGAAGCAAGAGTAGCAGAAGTGCCGCGGCGGGCACCCCATGCGGTTGCACGGCTCGCCCGCCCCAAGAAACGGTACTGGCGACACTGGAGGAGATCACGCTCTAAGGCAGTCTTCTTCCATTTTAAACTTATGTTCTCATCCTTCAGTGCAGCACTTTTCCTTGCTAAACAGTCATACTTCAAAAACTGGCATCTCCTCCCAGTCTTCCAACCCCCGGCGCCTCTTTGCCACTCTCAACTCACTCCTCTGCCCACCTCCACCTTGTCTCCCCTCCTCACTCTCTACTCTTGACTTTGCCACTTACTTCACATCCAAAACTGACTCCATATGTCAGGACATCACATCCCAGAAGACCATCAGCAACCAGCCACCTCCTATCCCTTACCACCCCTCCCTATCCCTCTCCCCAACTCTGACATCTTTTTACCATGTATGTGGTGAGGAGGTCATGTCCCTCATCTGTTCCTCCCCCCCCCCCCCCACCTCACCTCCTCCGATACCTCTCTCCTTCTGCCTGTTCCCATCTCTCTCTCATCAGGCACTGTCCCCTCTGCCTTCAAACATGCACTCTTCTCTCATTTTTATTCTTAAAAAAAATCTACCCCTGATCCAAAAACGCTCTCCAACTACTGACCCATCTCTCTCCTCCCTTTTGCCTCAAAACGCCTTGAGCGTATTGTCTACAACCACCTTATTTCCTTTACTCACACTCACTGCTTGACCCATTCCAGTTTGGCATCCTCTCCACTCTACTGAAACTACTGCAATGACCACCCTGCTGCCAAATCTAATGGCCACTACTCTTTGCTTATTATTCTTGACCTCTCTGCTGCTTTTGACACTGTGGACCACCCTCTCCTTCTGCAAATCCTTCACTCCGTTGGTTTGCATGATACTGCCCTCTCTTGGCTGTCTTCCTACCTCTCTGACTGTTCCTTCTCTGTCTCCTCTCATGACGTCACCTCCCCCTCCCCACTTCCACTAACTGTAGGTGCACCCTAAGGTTCTGTTCTTGGTACTCTCCTTTTCTCTCTCTATATGTCCTCTTTAGGTGAGCTCATTAGTTCTTTTGACATCCAAGATATGCAGATGATTCTCAAATCTACCTTTCCACCCTGGACATCTCCCCCGCTCTCCTCATTCGTATCACCAACTATCTCTCTACTATCGCTTCTTGGATATCCCAGCGCTTTCTTAAACTTAACATGTCTAAGACTGAGCTGATCATCTTCCCACCCACCCGCACAACCTCACCTCCCACAATTTCATTATCTATTGATGAAACAACTATCTCCTTTAGCACCCAAGTGCGCTATCTTGGAGTAATCCTTGACTCCTCCCTCTCCTTCAAACCTCACATTTAGCACCTCTCACAAACCTGCTGTTTTCATCTCAAAAATATTTCCAAGATCAGACCGTTTCTGACCAGGATGCTACTAAGATGCTTATCTACTCACTAGAACAAAAAGTTTGTGAATTCCTGGTAAACGGCACACTGAGAGCAAGCCACAAAATTATTCACTACAGATGAACCTCACCAAAATTTAAAAACACAAAGCATATGTTACAAAAATTGTGGGACTCAAAATGACAGGCGCTAATTAACATTATAAACATATACCAAACAATACGTCCCTGAGTTTACAGATGATCAGGATCTCCACATGACAGCTTCAAGAGCCTTCTCTTTTCTTTTAATGGTGATCTTCTCTTAGGACGATGTTGGCATGCAGAAAAACACAATACATAAAGTTTTTTTACAAACAGCATCAAGTCTCTCTTAATGTAAGGTGTATGTAGCAAAGTTTTCAGAGAAAAAGGGGAGGGGAGGGGATGGCCTTCATCCACCAGAGGAGTGTACCCCAACTCACATTCCATGCGATGAAATTGTGTGTGTGTGTGTGTGTGTGTGTGTGTGTGTGTGTGTGTGTGTGTGTGTGACTGCCACCCTGATACTTATGTCAGTGTCATCTGCTGATGTAGCTATGTTTATTTACTAAATGCAGGGTTGTTTGAGAGGGCTCCATAGCCAGGACAAAAGGGTTTCCATACAAAACCTAGGTACTCTGACAAACTTGTTAGGAGATTTGAGATTAAGGATAGGTCGATAAGACCTGTTGGGTTTTTGAACCAAAAACAGGATGGAATACAAACCGGTCCCACGTTGTGACCAAGAAACATATACTATCACTCCTGACTTCAGTAGAGATCGAATGAGGGCTGCAGCTTTTCTGGTTATCAGAAGGAGTGCCTGTGCAGAATAATTGTGTAGGAGGCCGCCTCCTGAACGAGAAGGCATATCCGTGGGAGACCACTTCTTGAACCCAAGCATTTGTAGTGGTCAGGCACCAGATGTGTGCAAATTGATGTCAGTCTTCCACCATGTGGTCCCCCAGGGGGAAGCCCTCCACCGTTAGGCAGAGAGCTTATCGTCAGGTTTGGTAGGACATCTTGTAGCCCATGCCTGTTTGTGCTTGGGTTTGGTACACTACAAGTAAGTTGTTTGTCTGGGGACTGACCCTTAGCTTTACCTTGTGGGTGGAAGGAGCAAAAGGTGGTGGTCCGATACCATAGAGCTGAGGTAGAGGGTAGAAAAGCCGTCTTAGCTGCAGCTAATGTAGCCACAATTTTGTCAAATTCTTCATCAAACAGGATATCATCTGTGAAAGGGAGTAATTCCAAAGCTTTCGTGGAATACATGTCAGCCTTCCACAAGTGGTGCCAGAGTATACGACGGGCGAACACAGTGCTAGCAGATGCATTAGAGGTCAGGAGACCGACATCCAAAACCGCTTGCCCCAGGTACGAAGCTGCCCAATATGGGCGATGTGAGACAGAGTAACCCGTGAAGCATCCGGAGAGGGGCCTTCCTCTGCTCAGTGTTCAACGGCCTTGGCCCCCCAGGCGGTTGCCACAGCATGGGTGCAGGATTTAACCAAGTGGGCTATGTGGGAGTCTCCCATTTAGTAAAATCAGACCCTGGAACAGGATAAAAATAACTTTTTACCAGGATTATTCCATGCTGCAAGTCTGCGTTCCATAAGATGGTCAGTCTGAGGAAATTCATCCTTTACTACCTTTTGAAGCATAAATAGCTGAGATTTGAGAGCAGGCTCTTCATCCTCAATTTGAAGGATATATTTCACATCTTTTACCAAGGCAGATACAGCCTCTCCATGAGGGAGATTCAGATATAGGGACATCAGCATCATCTGCGTCGCCTGAAAATGCCTCCGAGTCTGTATGTGTGGACTGAGAAGAGGGGACAGGACACCTAGTGGCCTTAGTGGATAAGGGCCTGTCACCCTGTAACATTTGTTGGAAAGCCGTGGAGGTTTGTGCCAGGCTTTGTACCGAGGTAGAAAACACATCCACCCAAGAGGGAGATTGGGCTGAGACAGGAAGAGCCTGAGGCATCGGTATGACAGAATACACCTGCTGAGGAAAACCCATAGGGGGTGTAATTGCGGGGGTTGCCAGGTGATCAGCTATCTGACCCAGTAATTGTGAGAAAGAAGCCATGGGGGTTTCTTGCACAGGGGCTGGTCATGTAGGATGGAGAGATGCATAACAAGCAGTACACAAGCAATACACCAGCAGAACAGGACCTACATAAGACTTACAGAGGTGCCCCAGCCTCTTTAAGTCTTTTGCCTTTGCCAGACATAGCTGCAAGGGAATTTGGGGGTGATTCTGACTTGATTGTAGCTGTGCTAAAGTTAGCACAGCTACGATCAGGAACACAGACATGCGGGGGGATGCCCCGCATGTCAGTCCCTGCCCCGTCTCAGAAGTGCAAAAGCATCGCACAGCGGTGATGCTTTTGTACTTCAGGAGTAGCTCCCGGGCAGCACAGCCGAGGTGTGGATTGTGTCTAATGCAGGTGTGGATTGTGTCTAATGTGGATTGTGTCTAATGTGTCGAACAACTAAAGGCCAGAGCAAGATCAAAGAATTTGAGGTTAATGATACTACATGTCAAATTCGGTATTTTATTACATGTAATTCCAAAAATTGTCATATATGCATTACAGTGTGGTCTTACCTATGTAGGTAAAACCACTAGAAATATATAATTCTCACCTGGTCGAGCATGTTTACAATATTAAGAAGGGTCTTCAAACTCATACTGTTTCAATGCACTTTAAAAACCAACATAACTGTAATCCCAATGCTATCAAATACTTTTGGGGTATTCAAACAATTGACCATACTTGGAAAAGTAGGGCTCTTGATGTTAGGTTATCCAAAGCAGAGATGCAATGGATCTCTAAATTAAAAACCCTAGTCCCCAAAGGTCTTAATGGTGACTGAGTTAAAATGGTTTTAATAGTTCATTTTTTTTATTATGTCTTTTTAACCAAGTTGTTATTCTGATACAATATATATACATATATATATATATATATATATATATATATATATTGTATCTCTCTTTTATATGATATCTTTTGTGGACTTTATATATGGACTGAATTATTGCCCTCATTTAATATGGCCAATATATTGCCCTCATTTAATATGGCCGACTATGAGCTTGTTGTATTAAGGATACCCATTAATGATTTCCATTAATTCCCGGATATGGATGTATTTGGAACGCAAAAAAGAGAGCTATATGCATTTCCGATTCCTAGTATGTTGACTTCTGGTTGCGGCAGTACCTGGGATGCAAGGTGGAACACATTTGTAATTTCCGCTTCTGGTTTTGGGAGCGGAATGTCACTTCCGGTGACGGTTACACGCGGCAAACAGCGGGTATTAAGTGAATTAATCAGTGCACAGCTGTTGGATATTGATTAATTGAAAAGGGTATATATACATGGACTTTGGGTCAGTTCACTATGCCTCTGATGAAGGACTGTTGTCCAAAAAGCGTCAGGAGATTGGCTGTGTTGCAGTGTACCTGTTACCTTTTGGGGAATAGTCCGGACCTTTTCCTCTACCCATTTCCAACTGAGACGGTAATCTGATGACTGCAGCGTTGCCTGTGAAAGTCTCCTTAACCTTACCTATATGGTTATATGCTTTTAATCGTTTTTAAATTGTGAGTGTATAGTGGAAATAAACCTGTCTCTTGTTTGTTGCAATATTGCACTATGTTTCCTCTTTTCTATTTGAGGTCAATCTAAGTTTCTGTGAATGGTTTCAACTACGACTATATGCAGTATATAGAGAGGAGTATCAGCTTTATTTCAAGAGACACGGACACTATTTATGGACACTCACTTCATTCCGAATATTGTATCATGTATGTGTTTGCTCTACATTGAAAAAATTATTGTGTGTTATTGTTTGTACTTTTGGGATTCGTTAAAGATCCTTTTTTTCTCTTAGCAGCATCACATAAGTTTGCGCAAATTAAGAATTTTTCTGTTTTTTAAATTGCTAATTCAAGATTTTAAAAAGTGTCCATTTGAGTGAACAACATGCATCTGTAGCATAAAAATTTGCCCTATTATCATAAAACAGTATTTTAACCATGAAAGTTTATTTAATTTTTTTGCAAAAATGCAAGGTAAAAATGGAGAGGAAAAAAAAAAAAAAAACAACAAAAAAACAACAACCCCACAAATGTCTGGCATGGTTTTGCCTATTTATAGATATATTCATCCAAAACCAAAAATGCCCTCAGTGTTCACAATACACATATTTTAATTTACTTCTGAGCTTGCTGCATATCTAGAACACCCTGGACACAAAGGCTCAAGACACTGCATACTTATGTGTACATGCTGCATAGTGACCCATGCTACACATCTTGCATCCGTAAGCCTTGGCCAGTGATTTCCCACATTGAACCTGATTTTAGGGGGTGCCTTTGACACGACCCTGCGCTTCAACAAAGATGTTGTCTCACTTGGTCTTTTTCAGCGTTGCTCCAGAGAGCCAGCACCGATTAATGCTCGAGCAATGGATGCTTTGAAATCCAAATGATTCTTGTAGTTGAATCCAGACATGTGATACAGCAACCATGGGTTTACGTAAGTCACATCAAAAAAGTGAAAGAACACCCGAATGTACCATCTCTTGTCTTTACACCTGTGTGGGCACATCATTACACATTTTTCCATGAGATCCCCTCCCCTCCCCCCGCCCATTGTGTCTACTCTATTGCTAGATGCTTTTGATGTCTGGATAAAATAAAAACAATACTAACAAAACATCCTCCCTACTACCACAGCTGCTACTAATAATTCTTATTTAACATAATTTTCAATTTAAAAAAGTTAAGATAACCTATAGTGATACATATAAGGATGTCAACTGTCAAAACTGGCATATATTGCTGTTATATGAGGAAATGATTAAGGTTAGGACTATCGGCCTAATTCAGACCTGATAGCAGCAGCAAATTTCTTAGCTAAGGGGCAAAACCATGTGCACTGCAGGGTTGCAGATATAACATGTGAAGAGAGAGTTAGATTTGGGTGGGGTGTGATCAAACTGAAGTCTAAATTGCAGTGTAAAAATAAAGCAGCCAGTATTTGCCCTGCACAGAAACAAAATAACCCACCCAAATCTAACTCTCTCTGCACATGTTATATCCAGGGGTGTAGCAAGGGTGGCTCCAGTGGAGCGCGAGCTCCGGGTACTGGAAAAGTTAGAGGGCGCGTAGCCGCCTGCACCCCTCCCTCCATCCACTATACCGCAGGCCACTGTACAGGCAGCTGCAGAGCAGGAGAAGGAGAAGGGCGTACACTGACTCCGAGACTATGTAGGGAACAGGGCAGGCCATAGGCAACAGCAGGAGACACTGACAGCCAGCACATGCCGGAGCTTTGCTGCCCTCTTTATCGGTGCCAGATTGAGGTCCACATTGGCCTGGAGCTGAAAATCAGGAATAGCCTATTGTGTGCCGCTGCAGAGGCTATGACAAGCGTTATGACAGTATGATTAGTGATGTGTGGGTGTGGTCTATAAAGGGGGTGTGGCCTGTGTTGTGGTTTCTCCATATTTCTATTAGTGTTCATGCTGCATATCTAGCCACTGCAGTAAATTAAATTAAATATGCAGAGATCATTACCATGACTGCCATATAATACAAAGCGCATTGCAGTGGCAGCCATATAATACAGAGAGCATTGAAGTGAATGCCCTATAATACAAAGCACACTACAGTGAGTGCTAAATAAAATCTGTTCTTGATAGCTGTGAAGGACAGGTGTAATATAGATTAAAAATAGTGCTATTTTTGTAGGAAAATAGGTTCAGGAACTGTGGGCGGGGCAGAGGTGGGCGGTGATGTGTGTGAGCTACCAAAGGGGTGGGGCATCAATTGTGCATAAACTTTTTTTAAAACACATAATGCTACGAGTAGTGCCATATATACACATACTGCCCCAGTAGTGCCAGTTACACAATGCCCCCAGTAGTGCCAGATACACAGTGCCCCCAGTAGTGCCAGATACACAATGCTTCCAGCAGTGCCAGTTACACATGCCCCCAGCAGTGCAAATTACACTATGCCCCCAGTAGTGGCAGTTATACAATGCCCCCAGTAGTGCCAGTTACACAATGCCCCCAGTATAGTGCTCACCTCTGCTGCCGGTTCCCATTTATGAGGGGAGGGGAGGGGAGTGCAGCACGTGTCTCTCCTGCCCCTCACTGTGTCAGTGTGTCACATCTCCTGCAGCCGTTTCAAATATGGCACTGGCTTGTAAGCCAATTAAAGCTTGCAAACCAGCAGCCAATCAGGAGCTGCCACTGCCGGTTCATGAGGTCTGGTTGGCTGATGGCTGAGTGACATTTTAAATGGCAGTCGGAGACGGGACACAGTGAGGGGCAGGAGAGATGTACACGGTGCTCTCTTCCCCTCAGACATGGGAAGCAGCGGCAGCAGCAACAGCAGGGCAAGCTGTAGACATCCAGGAGCGCCGCTCCTGGTGATGTAATTTTATAAAAGACCTTCAGGAATGGCATTCAGGGGTTTTCCGGCCCAAAAATACAGTAGACCTGGATAAAACCAAAACAAAAAGAGAGAGAGAGAGAAAGAGAGAAAGAGACAGAGGGAAAAAGAGAGAGAAGGAGGAAAGGATAGGGGATAGGTAAATGTATTATAGCGGCATGCGTCGTGCATTACCGAGGCGAAGCAGGAAGGGACATCGACAAGATGTATTAACATCTTGTCTGCTGTGCTCCCCCCTCCTGCGATGTCCCCCTGAGCTCACAACGCGTCAGATCAGAGCTGATGCGCTGTGTCTCTTTCCCAGCCAGCTCCTTCTGCGCATGTGCGGGATCTCGCTAATCCCTCGAGCAGAGCCGTAACTAGGTGTGTTCCAGGGGTGCATTGCACACAGCGGATCTGCACTGCGGGCGCATCTGCTGGCACACACATGGAGCCGCGCCAGCGCGCCGCACAAGTATTGCAGCGCATGGCTACCTTATTGAATATTTTCAGCACTGTCAGCTCAGTGATTACACAGCTGCCATGCCGGGTGCTGGGTTCGGCGCACGCTTGTCTCCTGTGTGCTGCAGCAGTGGACAGTGCTGTGTCCTGGGCGGCAGCAGCAGCGGTCAGGAGCATCGCGGGAGTCCTCCAGCAGCAGTTCAGCAGTCGCGGCCCTCGGGATTACGGCAGCCACTGCAAATGAAGGCTCATGTCGCTGTTCTCTAGCAAATGAGCCCCACGTCACACACCAGATCACTGCATGGCGTGCCGGAGCCAGAGGCAGCAGTAGCCCAGCAGCCCCCAGGAGATCAGGACTGCCCTCACTGAGCTGCCAAAGCAGGTGGAGGCAATCGGCAAGAAGAAGAGGAAAAATGGTGATGAAGCAGGAGCTGGGGGGAAATGGGCATTGGGGGCAAGACCATGAACCTGAGAGATGCCACATATGATGAGGGTGTGCAGGCACTAAAGAAGGTTGGCAAGGAGGTGACACTGGAGGGTGAGTGCAGCATGCTAGGGGTGTTCAATGTGCAAGTCCTGGGGGTCTCCTGTTCTGCAGGGTCATCTGTTATGGGGTCCCTTGTGCTACAAAGTCTCCTATTCTGCAGAGTCTTCTCCTTTGTCATATCAAGTGTAATGATGTAGTGTAATGCTGAGGATCGCCTGTACTCCAGGGTACTGCAGGGTCTCCCATACTACAGTCGCCTGTTTAGCAGGGTCTCCTATACCACAGGATCTCCCATACTACAGGGTCTATTGTACTCAGGTCATTTAGTATTTGCTGTTTATCTGCTTCTTAACATTTCTATATTCAAAGATGTTCTGCAGCAGCTGCTTCTGTGGGTAATCAGCTATTTGTAGCTGTCAGAGTCGGTACATGTTGCTATGTGTGGTCCAGGTTGGAGGGGGGCCCTGCCTGTTTAATCTGTACTGAGCCCCACAGTTTCTGATGGCTGCCCTGCCACCACCTTTCTGTTTCTCTCCCTTCTCTCTCTCTCTCTCTCCCAGCCTCTCTCTCTCGTCACTGTACCTGCTATAATATGTAAAAGAGGACTCTACCTGCCGTAACGTGTAAAATGGGGCTCTTCCTGGCGCAATGTGTGTAAGTGGCGCTACTGTGCGGCGTAATTTGAATAATGGAGGCTACTGTGCAACATAATGTGAATTGATATTATTTTGTGGCCACGCCCCTTCTCCAAGAAAACATTCCCCCTATATTTTTGGCGCACGCCTACAGTGCACACTGGCCCTATTTTAAATATGGTTGGGCGCCGATGCTGTTTCTTGCACACAGCCCTAAAATATCTAGTTACGGCACTGCCCTCGAGATCCCCAGCGCAGTCTGGAGCTGGCACTCGCAGGGACAGCTCTGTCCCTGCTGTGGTGTATGGGCATCGCCACCTGCAGCTGTCGAAATAGACAGCTGCCGGTGTCGGAACAGTCAGCGATGCTGACCGTTCATACATTGCCCGCGCATATCGGCCTGCTATATTTTAGATAGCAGCGCTGATATGCGTCCCCTGTCACTGTGCACTCTCCGCAGCTTTCTTACATGGGGGAGAAGTGGTATAGCACACATAACATGCGCTGATACCACTTCTCCCCCATAGCGCCCGTTCATACATTTACCCTAGAGAGAGAGAGGGTGGGGGCATGGCCGGCCCAAACTTATTTTTTTTAGTAAGAAAAATCTATTTTGGCGCCCCTTGATGGGATAAAAGGGGTGTGGTCTTACAAGAAAGGGGTGTGGCTACACAATTGTACTCCCCGTGGTACAGGGTGATAGTGCGTGACAGGGAGATAAGAGGTTACTGGTGAGGCAGGGGTGACAGGGAGATGGTGGGTGACTGAGGCAGGGGTGACAGGGAGATGGTGGGTGACAGACATGGATATAATAGGTGACTGATGTCCCCAGAGTGCCAGATATGCCCCCAGTGCAGATACACATGTCCCCACAGCGCCAGATATGCCCCCAGTGCAGATACACATGTCCCCACAGTGCCAGATATGCCCCCAGTGCAGATACACATGTCCCCACAGTGCCAGATATGCCCCCAGTTCAGATACACATGTCCCCACAGTGCCAGATATGCCCCCAGTGCAGATACACATGCCCCCACAGCGACAGATATGCCCCCAGTGCAGATACACATGCCCCCACAGTGCCAGATATGCCCCCAGTGCAGATACACATGCCCCCACAGCGACAGATATGCCCCCAGTGCTGCTACACATGCCCCCACAGTGCCTCCCCGTCAAAAGTGGTGCTCACCGCGCTGCTGTGAGGGGAGGAGAGCGCAGCGTGCGCCTCTCCTGCCCCGGGCCCTCAGTCTCCGGCGTCGGTGTCTATCTTCAATTCGGCGCCGGCCTGTGAGCCAATCAGAGCTCGTGGTCCGGCAGCCAATCAGGAGCCTAAGCTGCCGGTCCGTGAGCTCTGACTGGCTCACGGGCCGGCGCCGTAATTTAAGATAGTCACTGCCGCCGGAGACGTCTGTGCGCGCCGGGCAGCGGTGGCGGGGAGCGGGTCGAGACGCTTGCTGGCCACCACTGCTGTAGAGAGTGAAGTCACTGTGACTCACTGTCTGCAGCAGCGCCCTCTACTGCCTGGCGCTCAACGCGGCTGCGTAGCCCGCGTATGCGTCGGGCCGGCCCTGGGTGGGGAAGAGCAGCACTGGATGAAGTAAAACAGGGTATGGGTCATTAGGTCGACCACACTTAGGTCGACAGTCATTACTTTGACCACTATTGGTCGACATGGTCACTAGGTCGACATATACTAGGTCGACATGGCAAAAGGTCGACCTGTTTTTTTTTTAACGTTTTTTGGTGTCGTTTTCCTTGTAAAGTGACGGGGAACCCGAATTAGCGCACTGTGTCCCCTAGCATAGCTTACTTCACTCGCCATGCTTTGGGTAAGGTGCCTTGCACTGATACCGCTGCGCTCGGCACAGGTTACTGTTCCCAATTGTAGTCCACGTGGATCGTAAAGTATGAAAAAAAATAGTTAAAAAGTTTTGAAACTCATGTCGACCTTTTTCCATGTCGACCTAGTGACCATGTCGCCCTAATGCATGTCGACCAATAGTGGTCGACCTAAGTCTTGTCGACCTAATGACCGTATCCCGTAGAACAGAGGGGAAAAGGGCACTAAACACACAGGCTCAGAGTGGGGGGTGTAAGTGGCGGGATAAAGAAAAAATGTAAGCTGCTGTATGCACACTCACCTAAGTTCGTTGTAGTGTGAGTGGGATCTTTTGGAAGGTGGAGCAACACAGCTGAGCACAGGTGTGGTTGAATCCAGGGTTGCTGTCTTCTGGCAAAGAAACCTCATGACATCAGATTCAGGACCACTGAGGCTGCAAACTCCTACCCCCAGCATCTTCCATGGTCATAGCTCCCTAGCTCAGTACAGCAGGCGGGAGTTACTGTCTATCATCCACGCCTGCAGCATCCAGGGGAGAGGGGGGTGGTATAGTGTCTGCAGCCTCTGCTTGCAGGGGAAGGGGGTGTTCTATCAGCATGGTCCCTCTGTCCAATAAAGGAGGGGGCGGAGCCTCGGACGGACGGGGGCGGAGCCTCGGACGGACGGGGCAGAGCTTCAGATTGCTGTGTGTCCGTGGGTACAAGGAGTTTCTCCTGCTGATCGGGGGAGTGAGGAGGTGAGGGGAATGGGGGTGGTCCGGCAAGTAAGCTGGGCTTTTACTGTTGGTGGTGGGTGAGTCGGTGACTAGAATTTTTTTCACCAGTAAACACTGGCTGCACAGCAAGGGATCCTGTAGGCCTATTTTCATGGGAGGGCCTGGAGCTGCAGCTCCACCCGCCCCATTGTTAATCCGGCCCTGCTCTTTATATGGCTCAATGTCTGCGTGTAGCTGTGCAGCAGGGCTACTTCTGTTCTTCTACATTACTCTCTGCCCCAGCTGCTGCAGCACCTCTCTCTGCATTAAAAGCTGCAGATTAACATTTATAAGCAGCTCTACTGTGGTGTAACATGTATAAATGGCTTTACTGTGGCATAACATGTATAAGGGGCTTTACTGTGTGGCGTAACGTGTATAAGGGGCTTTACTGTGTTGTGTAACGTGTATAAGGGGCTCTACTGTGTGGCGTAAAGTGACTAACGGACACTATTTTGGTGCAATGTGAATAACAGACAATACTGTAATGTGCAATCTGAATTGGAGCTATTCTGTGGCCACACCCATTTCCCATGAAGCCAGGCCCCTATATTTTTGTTGCGCATCTTAGGTGCGTACTGTCTCTATTTTAAACATGTGGGAAACTTTTGCCCTGAGATCTACAAGGTCTAGAACCGACCCTGTCACCAATTTAGGATTTTTAAATATTTTTTCCTTTCAAATGTAACATGCCTCCCAACATGACCCTCTCCAGGAGGGACAAAATGCTCTGTTCCTGGACTTTCCTCTTAATGTAGGATTGCCATCACCTGTGCTGAACTAGTTACTTGTTAAAAATGGTGTTTCACCACAGGTGATGGCAATCAGAAATTAAGAGAGAAGTCCAGGAGCAGAGCATTGTGTCCCTCTTGGAGAGGGTCATGTTGGGAGGTATGGGTAGGGGGTGCCGAAACATACCCTTTGTTTCGGGCACCGTGGCACCTAGCTACACCTCTGGTTATATCTGCTTTACAGAAATCCCTGAAGTGCTCAGTGCTGGTGAACTTTTCTCAGCCATGTTATTTGACTTTTATTAAGAAAATAAAAGCTGCCACTAGGTGGCATACCTACTAAGTTTGTTAGAGGTCCAAAAAAAGAGAACACAGTTATATCAAAAGAGAGTTTCAATAGGAAATAATGACTTTAAAACAGTGACCTCTACGCATGAAAGGGTTAAAGGACAATTTATATGAAGAACCTTATAGTCCATTTACACTGAAAAACAGTAGTTGGATGTTACAGTCTATCCTACAGTGCATTAGAGGCCTATTTAAAAAACATTACTGTTTTCCTGCTCAACAAAGATCTTTTAATTGCTTTGAAACCGCAGGTATCTCATACCTCCCAACATGACCCTCTCCAGGAGGAACACAATGCTCTGTTTCTGGACTTACCTCTTACTGTATAATTGCCGGCACCTGTGTTGTACAGGTTAATGGATAAGAAAGGTGTTTCAGCACAGGTGATGGCAATCAAATTAAGAGAAAGGTCCAGGAGCAGAGCATTCTGTCCCTCCTGGAGAGAGTCATGTTGGGAGGTATGGGTATCTTAAAAATAAAACTGATTACACAAATGTATGTTTTTGTCCCAGGTACTTAAGATGTGCTACCTAGTTTCCAGTTTTGAACTCCAATTGCAAGGCACACAGTAAATAACAGAAATAATAACAGTGAGTAAGCGATATACAGTAGTTGCTCACCAGTCTAGCAGTCTCAGGTTTCGCTGTCAGAGTTCCGGAGCAGCAGAGCAATGCTACAGATTAAAAGTAGCCAGCATAGATCAGTAGCCAGGCGCAGGTTAAACCAGGATTTAAATAAGCAAGCAGTGTTTATCAAGTATCCAGTTCCAGTAGTCAGTACACAGTAGTTCACAAGGCAGCAAATAAAAGGGCTTAAGCAGAGCATGGTCAATACACATTCTCGATCGTACAAAGTAATCACAATGAGTGAGCCGATCAATTTCAAAATTGGCACCTGGATGATGTTACTTCAACTCCAGAGTTCAGCACTCATGCCTACAGCATTTGCAGTTCTGACCTACACAGGACCCCAGAGAGAGCCAGAGAGGCAGAGACCAGAGGCAATGACAGCAGGATTTAACAAGTAAACACAGAATGCTGGCTCCAGCAGCGCCTGACAGTATTTAAATAACAAATCCAGTCTGGGTAATTTTTGAGAAATTTTACCCACACATACGTATATAAAGATATAATAAGAATAATATAAAATAATAGATCATTTCTGGATTTGTTAGCAATGAAAATGAAGATATACCAAATATTCTAGTGTTAGGACACAGACTTGTATCAGGATACAAAGCAGTCATAGAGTCACAATGTCCTGCCCAGATGACTTGCTCTGTATAACCTCAATCCATTTAGACACTTGAAATAGGACTGTTTTCTATTATGCGCCAGTTCATACAGGATGTCAAAGGCAACTACAGTATATTTCATTATCTTCTCGTCCAATGTTGAACCCCAATGGCAAGGACACTATAATAAACATACACAGTCTAGGGAAGGATCATCAGGCAAGGATATAGCAAGTAAAGTTCAAAACACAAGCAGTGGGTCAGATACACAGGCGTGCGCAGACTGACTGGCGGGTGCCGCTCCGGACTCCCCCCCCCCTCCACGGCATTATAGTGTTCTCTCACCTCCCCTGTCCTGGATATAAACTGCTCACCTGGGCGGCCCAGGTGAGCGGACCAGGTGAGCAGTCTATATCCAGGACAGGGTAGGTGAGAGAACACTATAATGCCGTGGAGGGGGGGAAGTCCGGAGCGGCACCCGCCAGTCAGTCTCTGCGCACGCCTGTGGTCAGATACATAGCAAGTTATATGAATGTCGCTATGAGTGACTGCATTTACAAAATTTCTGTTTCTCTGCAACTAACATATGTTGGAGTGGAAATAAATGATGAAGACATCGCTACAGCAATACTGCAGAACATGACACCAGAGTTTGACTTCCCAGTTGTGGCATTTAAAGCAAACACTACGAAATTAAACACTGATGCAGTCAGAGGACAATTACTACAGTATCAAGAACACGTGGTCTGCGAGTCAAATACTGAAACTACTGTATTGCATACAAAAAGTAAAAAATTCATAAAATTCAATTGCAAGTGCTACAATTGTCACAAGATAGGTCACAAAGTATTTGAGTGTGAGCAACAGAATGACAATCCTATACAAAGTTAGAAATTCAACGGCAAAGATGAGTCTGAGTGTTACAGGTAGTGGCAGAGAAGATTCCTGGTAGATCATTTTCACTGTGACAGGGCATTTCAGCTACAATGAGAACCAAGATACAAATTGATGCATATAAAAAAGTTAAGGAGTGAAGTGCCTCACTGAGGCCTTGCCCATCTGGCCGACCTTGGCGGGCAAAGAGGGGTACCTTGTGCCGGGCCTTCCCCGCAGGGGTCCGCAATGTTCCTTCCTGATCCTCAACTCTTGGCGATCATCAACCAGGTGTCTTGACTCTCACTGTTATATAAAAAATAATTATAAAAATTAAGATACAACTTGATGAATATAAAAAAGTTCAGGAGAGAAGTGACTCACTGAGGCCTTACCCGTCTGGAGTATCCGTTTGATAGTGTCTAGTTAGACAGTCAAGAGTTAGACACCATATGTTAGACAGACATTAGGTCGACAGGGTCAAAAGGTCGACATGAAAATGGTCGACATAAAAAAGATAGCCGAATGTGTTTTTTTTTTTAATGTAACATGTTTTTGGACTATTTCATACTTTCTCTATCCATGTCAGCATAGAGTTGGTTATAAATCTTGTGGCGAGCGCAGCGAGCCACCGTGCCCGAAGCGTGGCGAGCGAAGTGAGCCCCGCAAGGTTATGCCTTTCTACAATTGGGGGTCCCAGATGACAAAACTATCCACACAAACCACAAAAATGCAAAAAACATGGTGTCTACCTTTTTCATGTCGACCTTTTGACCTGTCGACCTTTTTCATGTCGACCTTTTGACCATGTCGACCTAATGTCTGTCTAACATATAGGCCAGTATTTACTAAAAATCCGAGTTTGGCCGATTTGTGTTTTTTTTTCTAAGTCCCAATGCGGGAATTCACTAAGCACCAATCTCGGCAGTGTCTGGTCTATTCGTAATGGTTTGAATGACAACGTTCCGAAATACGAATGAATAGACCATCGGTCAAACGCGGCTGTTATTTCATAGAATACGGGCATTCACTATTCATTCGTATTTGGGTGTTAGTTTCTGAGTGCTCAAGTGCGGGTCTGTTTTTTTTCAAAAAAATAGACCTGCTTTTTCCAGTCGAGTTTGGATAACCATGCACGGATCAGTGAGATCTGTGCATGGTTATCTATGGGAACGGGTCTGTTTACTGTAAAAACTCAAAAAAAAAATGCGTGGGGTCCCCCCTCCTAAGCACAACCAGCCTCGGGCTCTTTGAGCCGGTCCTGGTTGAAAAAATATGGGGGAAAAAATGACAGGGGTTCCCCCATATTTAATCAACCAGCACCGGGCTCTGCGCCTGGTCCTGGTTCCAAAAATATGGGGGACAAAAAGCGTAGGGGTCCCCCGTATTTTTGAAACCAGCACCGGGCTCTACTAGCCAGGTACATAATGCCACAGCCGGGGGACACTTTTATACTGGTCCCTGCGGCCCTGGCATTACATACCCAACTAGTCACCCCTGGCCGGGGTACCCTGGAGGAGTGGGAACCTCTTAAATCAAGGGGTCCCCCCCTCCAGCCACCCAAGGGCCAGGGGTGAAGCCCGAGGCTGTCCGCCCATCCAAGGGCCGCGGATGGGGGGCTGATAGCCTTTGTAAAAAATGTGAATATTGTTTTTAGTAGCAGTACTACAAGTCCCAGCAAGCCTCCCCGCAAGCTGGTACTTGGAGAACCACAAGTACCAGCATGCGGTGGAAAACCGGGCCCGCTGGTACCTGTAGTACTACTACTAAAAAAATACCCCCAAAAAAACAGGACACACACACCGTGAAAGTACAACTTTATTACATACATTCCGACACACACATACTTACCTATGTTCACATGCCGACTCGGCCCATGTCTCGACGGCGATTCCAGGGTACCTGAAATTAAAATTATACTCACCTAAATCCTGTGTGTGGTGTCCTTTTATAATAATCCACGTACTTGGCAAAACAAAAAAACGGAAACCCGACCACGCACTGAAAGGGGTCCCATGTTTACACATGGGACCCCTTTCCCCGACTGCCAGGACCCCCCCTGACTACTGTCAAAGAGGGTCCCTTCAGCCAATCAGGGAGCGCCACGTCGTGGCACTCTCCTGATTGGCTGTGTGCTCCTGTAGTGTCTGTCAGGCAGCACACGGCACAGATACAATGTAGCGCCTATGCGGTGGCTGGGGGGGGACCCTTGATTGAAGGGGTCCCCACTCCTCCAGGGTACCCCGGCCAGGGGTGACTAGTTGGGTATTTAATGCCACGGCCACAGGGCGCTGTATAAAAGTGACCCCCGGCTGTGGCATTATCTGTCCAGCTAGTGGAGTCCGGTGATGGTACAAAAAATACGGATGACCCCTACTCTTTTTGTCCCCCGTATTTTTTGCACCAGGACCAGGCGCAGAGCCCGATGCTGGTTGATGAAATATGGGGGAACCCCTGTCATTTTTCCCCCATATTTTTACAACCAGGACCGGCTCAAAGAGCCCGAGGCTGGTTATGCTTAGGAGGGGGGACCCCACGCAATTTTTTTCAGATTTAAAATCAATTAAAACATTTTTTAGGTACACAATGAAGCCCTGCACGGATCTCACAGATTCGGCCGGGATTCCTTGTGTTTTGTCAGGCAGTGTTTTACTCATCACTCCCGTAAAACACTGCCTGATATTACGAATCACATCGACATCGGAAAAAACGATTGTGCAAAACTCGGCAGCTTAGTGAATAACCGTATCAGGATTCAAAAAGTTGCAGTAAAATGCACCCGATACCATTCGAGTTCAAACACCCTTAAAAACGGCAAAAACACGAATATTAGTAAATAAACCCCATGGTGTCTATCTATTGACTGTCTAACTAGACACTATCTATCTTTTATACTAGAACCCCCGTCTGGCCGACCTCAGCGTGCAAAGAGGGGTACCTTGTGCTGGCCCATACCCGCAGAGTTCCGCAACGCTCCTTCATGATCCTCAACTTGACTCTCTGGGCCTTCAACCAGGTGTCTCTCACCTGCCTTGACTCTCTCCTTAACTTGATGCATATAAAGACGTTAAGGAGAGTAGTGCCTCACTTTACCTGTCTAGCCAACCTCGGTGGGCACAAAGGAGCACCCTATGCCGACCCTTTCCCGCAGGGGTCTGAAACGCTCCTCCCTGATCCTCAACTTGTCTCTTGGCGGTCTTCAACCAGATGTCTCTAACCTGCCTTGGCTCCCGCTGTTATATGAAAAATGATTATACATTAAGATACAAATTGACGCATATAAAAAACTTAAGGAGAGAAGTACCTCACTAAGGCCTTACCTGTCTGGCCGACCTCGACAGGCAGGCACAGAGGGGCACAATGTACTGGCCTTTTTCTGATGGGGTCTGCAACGCTCCTCCCTGATTCTCAACTTGACTCTCAGTGGCCTTCTACCAGGTGTCTCTAACCTGCCTTGACTCTCGCTGTTATATGAAAAATGATTATACATTAAGATACAAATTGAGACATATAAAAAAACTTAAGGAGAGAAGTGCCTCACTGAGGCCTTACCCGTCTGGCCGACCTCGACAGGCACAGAGGGGTACCCTGTGCCGCCTCTATCCCGCTGGAATCCGCAACGTTCCTCTCTGATCCTCAACTTTACTCTCGGTGGCCTTCTACCAGATGTCCCTCAACTGCCTTGACTCTCGCTGTTATATTAAAAAATTATTATAAATCAATACAAATTGATGTATATAAAAAAGTTAAGGAGAGAAGTGCCTCACTAAGGCTTTACCCATCTGGCAGACCTTGGCGGACACAAAGGGGTACCCGGTGCTGACCCAGGCCCACAGGGGTCTGCGACGCTCCTCCCTGATCATCAACTTGTCTCTCAGCGGCCTTCAACCAGGTGTCTCTCACCTGCCTTGACTCTCGCTGTTATATAAAAATGATTATAAATCAAGATACAAATTGATGCATATAAAAAAGTTAAGGAGAGCAGTGCCTCACTGAGACCTTACCCATCTGGCCAAACTCAGAGGGCACAGAGGGGTACTTTGTGCCGGACCTTACCCGCAGGGGTCTGCGATGCTGTTCCCTGATCCTCAACTTGAGTCTCGGCAGCCGTCAAGCAGGTGTCTCTTGACTCCTGATGTTATATAAAAAATTATTATACATCAAGATACAAATTATATCCAAAAATTTCCTATAAATGCCAAAATATGTTAATAATATACATTTTATTATGGTTGTGATATGTACACATGCACTAATTCTTGTTTAAACTGTGAAATCATAATTATTATTAATTAGTAAACTAATAACCCCTTAGGAAGAATGACTGAATCAATAATAATTATGATTTGACACCTTAAACTAGGATTATTTAGTGTATGTGCACATAATCACAATGCTGATTGATACTTTCTTTTTTATATCATCACCACTATATCACTTATTGATAGGGGCCCCCACAAGTTTGTTGCCGATGGACCCCCACAGACCTTAATCCTGCGCTGTTTATCTCGTTAGGTAGCAACAATCTTGGAGAGTGTCTACACATTGGGGGTAATTCTGAGTTGATCGCAGCAGGAACTTTGTTAGCAGTTGGGCAAAACCATGGGGGTCATTCCGAGTTGTTCGCTCGGTAATTTTTTTTGCATCGCAGCGATTTTCCGCTAATTGCGCATGCGCAATGTTCGCACTGCGACTGCGCCAAGTAAATTTGCTATGCAGTTAGGAATTTTACTCACGGCATTACGAGGTTTTTTCTTCGTTCTGGTGATCGTAATGTGATTGACAGGAAGTGGGTGTTTCTGGGCGGAAACTGGCCGTTTTATGGGTGTGTGTGAAAAAACGCTACAGTTTCTGGGAAAAACGCGGGAGTGGCTGAAGAAACGGGGGAGTGTCTGGGCGAACGCTAGGAGTGTTTGTGACGTCAAACCAGGAACGAAACTGACTGAACTGATCGCAGATGCCGAGTAAGTGTGGAGCTACTCAGAAACTGCTAAGAAGTGTCTATTCGCAGTTCTGCTAATCTTTCGTTCGCAATTTTGATAAGCTAAGATTCACTCCCAGTAGGCGGCGGCTTAGCGTGTGCAAAGCTGCTAAAAGCAGCTTGCGAGCGAACAACTCGGAATGAGGGCCCATGTGCACTGCAGGGTGGTCAGATATAACGTGCAGAGAGAGTTAGATTTGGGTGGGTTATTTTGTTTCTGTGCAGGGTAAATACTGGCTGCCTTATTTTTACACTGCAATTTAGATTGCAGATTGAACACACCACACCCAAATCTATCTCTCTCTGCACATGTTAAATCTGCCTCCCCTGCAGTGCACATGGTTTTGCCCAACTGCTAACAAAGGTGGTCATTCCGAGTTGTTCGCTCGTTGACGTTTTTCGCAACGCAGCGATTAGGTCGAAAATGTGCAAGTATTTTAACATCAAACGAAGCAATTTTACACAGGTCTGAGCGACGCTTTTCAGTCGCTGTGCTGATCGTGAGTGATTGACAGGAAAGGGGCGTTTCTGGGAGGTAACTGCCCGTTTTTAGGGATTGTGCTAAAAAACGCAGGCGTGCCAGGTAAAAGACGCTTCTGATGAAGGATTCAATATCCGAAAACGCTTAAGCCGGGACTGTTCGTGCTGGACTGACGGGAGCTTTGGAGGATATATCTGACAGCGTGGGGTTATTCCCAAATAACCGGGATTGGTGGTGACTATACATCTATGCCTGCTGGCTGTTGTCTCCTATAGCCTCTGATGTCCATGCAACATCTCTCTGTTTTTATGCCGTTTTTTAACCTATGTTTGTGAGTGTCTCTATTAAAATATCAGTTTTTTACCTATACACAGACGGTATTGCACTATTCCTATTTTCTTATTTTAAGTGCTTATTGGAGTCTATACGTCCTGTACCTCCGTGAAGTGGAAGCAGTTATATACAAAGTATATGGTTTCTACATGCAAATATGGGATCCGGTCTGAAGATCGACAGTGTCTAGGTCGACAATGTTTAGATCGACCACTATAGGTCGACAGTCACTAGGTCTACATGGATGGAAGGTCGACAGGGTTTCTAGTAGTGATGAGCACCGGAAATTTTTCAGGTTTTGTGTTTTGGTTTTGGGTTCGGTTCCGCGGCCGTGTTTTGGGTTCGAACGCGTTTTGGCAAAACCTCACCGAATTTTTTTTGGTCGGATTCGGGTGTGTTTTGGATTCAGGTGTTTTTTTCAAAAAACCCTAAAAAACAGCTTAAATCATAGAATTTGGGGGTCATTTTGATCCCAAAGTATTATTAACCTCAATAACCATAATTTCCACTCATTTTCAGTCTATTCTGAACACCTCACACCTCACAATATTATTTTTAGTCCTAAAATTTGCACCGAGGTCGCTGGATGGCTAAGCTAAGCGACCCAAGTGGCCGACACAAACACCTGGCTCATCTAGGAGTGGCACTGCAGTGTCACGCAGGATGGCCCTTCCAAAAAACACTCCCCAAACAGCACATGACGCAAAGAAAAAAAGAGGCGCAATGAGGTAGCTGTGTGAGTAAGCTAAGCGACCCTAGTGGCCGACACAAACACCTGGCCCATCTAGGAGTGGCACTGCAGTGTCACGCAGGATGGCCCTTCCAAAAAACACTCCCCAAACAGCACATGACGCAAAGAAAAAAAGAGGCGCAATGAGGTAGCTGTGTGAGTAAGCTAAGCGACCCTAGTGGCCGACACAAACACCTGGCCCATCTAGGAGTGGCACTGCAGTGTCACGCAGGATGGCCCTTCCAAAAAACACTCCCCAAACAGCACATGACGCAAAGAAAAAAAGAGGCGCAATGAGGTAGCTGTGTGAGTAAGCTAAGCGACCCTAGTGGCCGACACAAACACCTGGCCCATCTAGGAGTGGCACTGCAGTGTCACGCAGGATGGCCCTTCCAAAAAACACTCCCCAAACAGCACATGACGCAAAGAAAAAAAGAGGCGCAATGAGGTAGCTGTGTGAGTAAGCTAAGCGACCCTAGTGGCCGACACAAACACCTGGCCCATCTAGGAGTGGCACTGCAGTGTAACGCAGGATGGCCCATCCAAAAAACACTCCCCAAACAGCACATGACGCAAAGAAAAAAAGAGGCGCAATGAGGTAGCTGTGTGAGTAAGCTAAGCGACCCTAGTGGCCGACACAAACACCTGGCCCATCTAGGAGTGGCACTGCAGTGTCACGCAGGATGGCCCTTCCAAAAAACACTCCCCAAACAGCACATGACGCAAAAAAAAAAGAGGCGCAATGAGGTAGCTGTGTGAGTAAGCTAAGCGACCCTAGTGGCCGACACAAACACCTGGCCCATCTAGGAGTGGCACTGCAGTGTCACGCAGGATGGCCCTTCCAAAAAACACTCCCCAAACAGCACATGACGCAAAGAAAAAAAGAGGCGCAATGAGGTAGCTGTGTGAGTAAGCTAAGCGACCCTAGTGGCCGACACAAACACCTGGCCCATCTAGGAGTGGCACTGCAGTGTCACGCAGGATGGCCCTTCCAAAAAACACTCCCCAAACAGCACATGACGCAAAGAAAAAAAGAGGCGCAATGAGGTAGCTGTGTGAGTAAGCTAAGCGACCCTAGTGGCCGACACAAACACCTGGCCCATCTAGGAGTGGCACTGCAGTGTCACGCAGGATGGCCCTTCCAAAAAACACCCCCCAAACAGCACATGACGCAAAGAAAAATGAAAGAAAAAAGAGGTGCAAGATGGAATTGTCCTTGGGCCCTCCCACCCACCCTTATGTTGTATAAACAGGACATGCACACTTTAACCAACCCATCATTTCAGTGACAGGGTCTGCCACACGACTGTGACTGAAATGACGGGTTGGTTTGGACCCCCACCAAAAAAGAAGCAATTAATCTCTCCTTGCACAAACTGGCTCTACAGAGGCAAGATGTCCACCTCATCATCATCCTCCGATATATCACCGTGTACATCCCCCTCCTCACAGATTATCAATTCGTCCCCACTGGAATCCACCATCTCAGCTCCCTGTGTACTTTGTGGAGGCAATTGCTGCTGGTCAATGTCTCCACGGAGGAATTGATTATAATTCATTTTAATGAACATCATCTTCTCCACATTTTCTGGATGTAACCTCGTACGCCGATTGCTGACAAGGTGAGCGGCGGCACTAAACACTCTTTCGGAGTACACACTTGTGGGAGGGCAACTTAGGTAGAATAAAGCCAGTTTGTGCAAGGGCCTCCAAATTGCCTCTTTTTCCTGCCAGTATAAGTACGGACTGTCTGACGTGCCTACTTGGATGCGGTCACTCATATAATCCTCCACCATTCTTTCAATGGGGAGAGAATCATATGCAGTGACAGTAGACGACATGTCCGTAATCGTTGTCAGGTCCTTCAGTCCGGACCAGATGTCAGCATCAGCAGTCGCTCCAGACTGCCCTGCATCACCGCCAGCGGGTGGGCTCGGAATTCTGAGCCTTTTCCTCGCACCCCCAGTTGCGGGAGAATGTGAAGGAGGAGATGTTGACAGGTCGCGTTCCGCTTGACTTGACAATTTTGTCACCAGCAGTTCTTTGAACCCCAGCAGACTTGTGTCTGCCGGAAAGAGAGATCCAAGGTAGGTTTTAAATCTAGGATCGAGCACGGTGGCCAAAATGTAGTGCTCTGATTTCAACAGATTGACCACCCGTGAATCCTTGTTAAGCGAATTAAGGGCTCCATCCACAAGTCCCACATGCCTAGCGGAATCGCTCTGTGTTAGCTCCTCCTTCAATGTCTCCTGCTTTTTCTGCAAAAGCCTGATGAGGGGAATGACCTGACTCAGGCTGGCAGTGTCTGAACTGACTTCACGTGTGGCAAGTTCAAAAGGTTGCAGAACCTTGCACAACGTTGAAATCATTCTCCACTGCGCTTGAGACAGGTGCATTCCACCTCCTATATCGTGCTCAGTTGTATAGGCTTGAATGGCCTTTTGCTGCTCCTCCAACCTCTGAAGCATATAGAGGGTTGAATTCCACCTCGTTACCACTTCTTGCTTCAGATGATGGCAGGGCAGGTTCAGGCGTTTTTGGTGGTGCTCCAGTCTTCTGTACGTGGTGCCTGTACGCCGAAAGTGTCCCGCAATTCTTCTGGCCACCGACAGCATCTCTTGCACGCCCCTCTCGTTTTTTAAATAATTCTGCACCACCAAATTCAAGGTATGTGCAAAACATGGGACGTGCTGGAATTTGCCCATATTTAATGCACACACAATATTGCTGGCGTTGTCCGATGCCACAAATCCACAGGAGAGTCCAATTGGGGTAAGCCATTCTGCGATGATCTTCCTCAGTTGCCGTAAGAGGTTTTTAGCTGTGTGCGTATTCTGGAAAGCGGTGATACAAAGCGTAGCCTGCCTAGGAAAGAGTTGGCGTTTGCGAGATGCTGCTACTGGTGCCGCCGCTGCTGTTCTTGCGGCGGGAGTCCATACATCTACCCAGTGGGCTGTCACAGTCATATAGTCCTGAGCCTGCCCTGCTCCACTTGTCCACATGTCCGTGGTTAAGTGGACATTGGGTACAACTGCATTTTTTAGGACACTGGTGAGTCTTTTTCTGAGGTCTGTGTACATTTTCGGTATCGCCTGCCTAGAGAAATGGAACCTAGATGGTATTTGGTACCGGGGACA
This sequence comes from Pseudophryne corroboree, assembly GCF_028390025.1. Taxonomy (NCBI): domain Eukaryota; kingdom Metazoa; phylum Chordata; class Amphibia; order Anura; family Myobatrachidae; genus Pseudophryne; species Pseudophryne corroboree. Next base: position 330,179,528 of record NC_086452.1, on the reverse strand, counting down.
CAGTACCTCCAACAAGTCTCTAGTTGCCTCTGCAGTAATGATGGATACCGGAACCACGTTTCTCACCGCCCAGGATGCCAAGGCCTCAGTTATCTGCTTTGCAGCAGGATGACTGCTGTGATATTTCATCTTCCTCGCAAAGGACTGTTGGACAGTCAATTGCTTGGTGGAAGTAGTAAAAGTGGTCTTACGAGTACGACTTCCCCTCTGGGATGACCATCGACTCCCAGCAGCAACAACAGCAGCGCCAGCAGCAGTAGGCGTTACACGCAAGGATGCATCGGAGGAATCCCAGGCAGGAGAGGACTCGTCAGAATTGCCAGTGACATGGCCTGCAGGACTATTGGCTTTTCTGGGGAAGGAGGAAATTGACACTGAGGGAGTTGGTGGGGTGGTTTGCGTGAGCTTGGTTACAAGAGGAAGGGATTTACTGGTCAGTGGACTGCTTCCGCTGTCGCCCAAAGTTTTTGAACTTGTCACTGACTTATGATGAATGCGCTGCAGGTGACGTATAAGGGAGGATGTTCCGAGGTGGTTAACGTCCTTACCCCTACTTATTACAGCTTGACAAAGGCAACACACGGCTTGACAAATGTTGTCCGCATTTCTGTTGAAATACTTCCACACCGAAGAGCTGATTATTTTGGTATTTTCACCAGGCATGTCAATGGCCCTATTCCTCCCACGGACAACAGGTGTCTCCCCGGGTGCCTGACTTAAACAAACCACCTCACCATCAGAATCCTCCTGGTCAATTTCCTCCCCAGCGCCAGCAACACCCATATCCTCCTCATCCTGGTGTACTTCAACACTGACATCTTCAATCTGACTATCAGGAACTGGACTGCGGGTGCTCCTTCCAGCACTTGCAGGGGGTGTGCAAATGGTGGAAGGCGCATGCTCTTCACGTCCAGTGTTGGGAAGGTCAGGCATCGCAAACGACACAATTGGACTCTCCTTGTGGATTTGTGATTTCGAAGAACGCACAGTTCTTTGCTGTGCTTTTGCCAGCTTGAGTCTTATCATTTTTCTAGCGAGAGGCTGAGTGCTTCCATCCTCATGTGAAGCTAAACCACTAGCCATGAACATAGGCCAGGGCCTCAGCCGTTCCTTGCCACTCCGTGTGGTAAATGGCATATTGGCAAGTTTACGCTTCTCCTCCGACAATTTTATTTTAGATTTTTGAGTCCTTTTTTTACTGATATTTGGTGTTTTGGATTTTACATGCTCTGTACTATGACATTGGGCATCGGCCTTGGCAGACGACGTTGCTGGCATTTCATCGTCTCGGCCATGACTAGTGGCAGCAGCTTCAGCACGAGGTGGAAGTCAATCTTGATCTTTCCCTATTTTTGGAACCTCAACATTTTTGTTCTCCATATTTTAATAGGCACAACTAAAAGGCACCTCAGGTAAACAATGGAGATGGATGGATACTAGTATACTTATGGATTGACGAGCGACTGCCGACACAGAGGTAGCTACAGCCGTGGACTACCGTACTGCGTCTGCTGCTAATATAGACTGGATGATAATGAGATATAAAATATATATATATCACTACTGCAGCCGGACAGGTATATATTATATAATGACGGACCTGCTGGACACTGTCAGCACTGCAGACTCCTAAAGTAAGCTACTAGTATCAAGAAGATAGAAAAAAAAAACACCACAGGTAGGTGGTATACAATTATGGATGGACGAGCGACTGCCGACACAGAGGTAGCTACAGCCGTGGACTACCGTACTGCGTCTGCTGCTAATATAGACTGGATGATAATGATATAAAAAATATATATATATATCACTACTGCAGCCGGACAGGTATATATTATATAATGACGGACCTGCTGGACACTGTCAGCTCAGCACTGCAGACTCCTAAAGTAAGCTACTAGTAGTATCAAGAAGATAGAAAAAAAAAAAAAAACACCACAGGTAGGTGGTATACAATTATGGATGGACGAGCGACTGCCGACACAGAGGTAGCTACAGCCGTGGACTACCGTACTGCGTCTGCTGCTAATATAGACTGGATGATAATGAGATATAAAATATATATATATCACTACTGCAGCCGGACAGGTATATATTATATAATGACGGACCTGCTGGACACTGTCAGCTCAGCACTGCAGACTCCTAAAGTAAGCTACTAGTATCAAGAAGATAGAAAAAAAAAAAACACCACGGGTATGTGGTATACAATTATGGATGGACGAGCGACTGCCGACACAGAGGTAGCTACAGCCGTGGACTACCGTACTGCGTCTGCTGCTAATATAGACTGGATGATAATGATATAAAATATATATATATATATCACTACTGCAGCCGGACAGGTATATATTATATAATGACGGACCTGCTGGACACTGTCAGCTCAGCACTGCAGACTCCTAAAGTAAGCTACTAGTATCAAGAAGATAGAAAAAAAAAAAACACCACGGGTAGGTGGTATACAATTATGGATGGACGAGCGACTGCCGACACAGAGGTAGCTACAGCCGTGGACTACCGTACTGCGTCTGCTGCAGTGCTAATATAGACTGGATGATAATGATATAAAATATATATATATATCACTACTGCAGCCGGACAGGTATATATTATATAATGATGGACCTGCTGGACACTGTCAGCAGAATGCGTTTATAGAATAAAAACACCACACGACGAGTGTTTAACTTTTTCAGGCAGACAATCACAATATACTGGTGGTCAGTGGTCACTGGTCAGTCACACTGGCACTGGCAGTGGCACTCTGGCAGCAAAAGTGTGCACTGTTAAAATATGTACTCCTGCTATAACTGCTCCCCAGTCTCCCCCACAATTAAGCTGTGTGAGCAGTGAGCACTCAGCACAGTCAGATATACAGTATTACATAGATGATGCAGCACACTGAGGGCACACTGAGGCTGAGCACAGATATGGTATGTGACTGTGTCACACTGTGTATCGTTTTTTTTCAGGCAGAGAACGGATTAATTAAACTGGTGGTCACTGGTCACACTATCAGCAAGTAGTACTCCTAATATGCTCCCCAAAATTAGTAAATCAAGTGTCTCTACTACTCTCTAGTCTACTCTAAACGGAGAGGACGCCAGCCACGTCCTCTCCCTATCAATCTCAATGCACGTGTGAAAATGGCGGCGACGCGCGGCTCCTTATATAGAATCCGAGCCTCGCGAGAATCCGACAGCGGGATGATGACGTTCGGGCGCGCTCGGGTTAACCGAGCAAGGCGGGAAGATCCGAGTCTGCCTCGGACCCGTGTAAAAAGCGTGAAGTTCGGGGGGGTTCGGTTTCCGAGAAACCGAACCCGCTCATCACTAGTTTCTAGGTCGACATGTGCTAGGTCGACAGGTCTAAAGGTCGACATGAGTTTTTCACATTTTTTTTGGGGGGGGGATTTTTTCATACTTAACGATCCACGTGGACTACGATTGGAACGGTAAAGTGTGCCGAGCGAAGCGGTAGTGGAGCGAAGGCACCATGCCCGAAGCATGGCGAGCGAAGCGAGCCATGCGAGGGGACGCGGTGCACTAATTTGGGATCCCGGTCACTTTACAAAGAAAACGACACACAAAAAAAATTTAAAATCCTCATGTCGACCTTTAGACCTGTCGACCTAGCACATGTCAACATAGAAACCCTGTCGACCTTCCATCCATGTCGACCTAGTGACTGTCGACCTATAGTGGTCGACCTAAACATTGTCGACCTAGATACTGTCGATAAAACGAACCACACCCGCAAATATACCATCTATACCATGTGAGTGGGACCAGTAACGAATAAAAGATACACCATCTGATTTAATTGGATTACACTATGTTTTGTGTCCTTTTATTATCTTTCTAGTATCCATATGTATGGAAGGTGTATCGTTATTTACTGCATTTAAAACCACCAGTGTGTAAGCAATTCTTATCAACGTCTCTAGAAGTGTCTAGTTGCGCCACTTTTTCTCACACTTTCTGTGTTCTGTAAAAACGCAGGAGTGGGTGGAGAAACGGGGGAGTGGCTGGCCGAACGCAGGGCGTGTTTGTGACGTCAAACCAGGAACTAAACGGACTGAGGTGATCGCAGTCTAGGAGTAGGTCTGGAGCTACTCAGAAACTGCAACAAATTATTTAGTAGCAGTTCTGCTAATCTTTTGTTCGCTATTCTGCTAAGCTAAGATACACTCCCAGAGGGCGGCGGCCTAGTGTTTGCAATGCTGCTAAAAGCAGCTAGCGAGCGAACAACTCAGAATGAGGACCAAAGTTCCTGCTGCGATCAACTCAGAATTACCCCCTTGGCAGATACAGTACATAGCAGGATAATGAAAATGATGGGTGTAGTTAATTTGAGGCTAGTTCCTGTAGTGCAGACAGTGGGTCTGATTCAGAGTTGCACACAGTTTGGCTGCATTGCATACTCGGAAATGCGAATAGCTGACTATATTCAGAGTTGGACGCGTCTATGCAACAACCGCAGCGTCCCATCCATCAGAAAAAAAAAACGAAATAACTGCTTGAAAGCGCCCAAGTAATAGACTATAAAATACCAAAATTTCCCTGATATGGCGCGCAGCCGACAACACTAGGTGTGTGTTATATAGAGATTGCAAAAAACAGGGAAACGGCTGCGCAGTGTATCAGGGAAAAAAATGAAAAGAGCCGACGTTTTGTTTAAAAATTAACACAATTTATTAACCATGAATACTGAATAAAAATATGCTTTTCATAAAACTAGTAATTTAAAAGTTAGTAGTATGTATAACTGTATAATGAAACACACCTTGATGAATATAGGTATCGTAGGAAATTTAGGAGAAGCTTATATAAGGAGACTTGTTGAAGATCCGTAATTACTCACAAGATTTTCACTTGTGGATTCATTTGTATAGATGATAAATGAAAAACGGTCCCAAATAGTGCACAGTGTGCCCGTCACAAAGCTGTGTTGCTGTAATGCAGAGCCGGCCCTAACCAATATGATACCCTAGGCAAGATTTTGTCTGGTGCCCCCTAGCACCACCGCTGGTTCCGCCTTTGACCTTGCACCTCTTTCTCAGCACCATCACCACTCACCCATAGCAGTCCTTATTTGGTGTTTGGACCCCCTATATTTTAAATAGGAACAGTTCGCACATTTGGTGCACAGCCTAAAAAAGGGTGTGTTTTTGCTGGCAAGGGGCATGGCCACACAATAGTACCCCCAATTCCAATTACGCCACACAGTACTGCAACTTTATTCACATTTGATCATGCGATAGTGTCCATAATTCACATTACATCTCACAGTAGTACCACTTTACCTTATAAACATTACTCCTCACAGTAGAGCCCCTTATTTACATTACATCACACTGAATTGCTCCTTATTCACATTACACCACACCCTATTGCTCTTTATTCAGATTAGACGACACAGTAGTGCCCTTTCTATATGCAACGCCACATAGTAGAGCACCTTATACACATAATGCCACACATTAGTAATGCATTTATTCACATAATTCCACACAGTAATGCCCCTTACACATATGAGACACCGTATTAATGTCCTTATAAACATAATGCGCCTTACACATTATGACAACCTTTATTAATGCCCTTTTACACATAATGTACCTTACACATATGCCGCACATTATTAATGCCCGTATACATATAATGACACATAGTGCCCTCATACACATAATGACACACATACAGTAGTACCCTGTTACACATATGCTGCACATCATTAATGCTCTTATACACATAATAACACACACAGTGCCCCTTACACATATGTTGCACATTATTAATGCATTTTTACATGACACACATAATGCTCCTTACACATATTCCGAACACTACTTCACAACCAAACCACTCACATGCACACAGCACTCACACTTCCACTAACACTGTGACCTCTGCCTCTGCTTGGATACAGATGTGTCCTCATTAATCTTGCCTCAATGCTAACGTCGGGCACACCTTTTTTTATGAAAATGCATCTAATTTGCATTGCTATGTGGCTAGGATGCACAAGCAGCTTCCTGCTGATTAAGATGATATGCAGCATGCCTATATACTGTGTGAGACTGTGGCTGTATCTGCATATGACATGTTACACACAGAATATAGGCATGATGCATATCATTTTAATCAGCAGAAGCTGCTGATGCCCCTAGGCATATCAAATGCCCTAGGCAATTGCCTAGTTTGCCTATGCCTATGGCCGGCTCTGCTGTAATGTATACCTCTCCTGTGGGCTGGTCCGAGACCGGGCGTCCCCGGTTCTTGATCCTGCGTTGCCCACTCGTGCTATGCAGCAAGGAGATGGTAAAAGCCGCCGGGCTGATGTAGTACGTGAGACGGATGTAGCTGATAGGAGCCGCGTGCTGGTATGTGCGGCTTGCGGGAACCGAAGTGCCGGTATGAAAGTCCGTTGGATCTTGGCAGAGAGCTGCTGGTGTAGATACCTGGATCAAGGTGGATGATGAGGCGGGGTCCTAACGCGTTTCGTCACGTATCACGTGACTTTTTCAAAGGTGTCCCATCCATCAGCTTGTGTAAGTAGCTGTCATCACTGTCAGAGCGCATTTGTACCAAGCCTATTTTTGGGGCAAGATATATATAATCAGATGTATCTCTGTATATGCTCACCTCCGAATAGCCTGTAATTTCATCTGTACAGGGGCCCTCATTCCGAGTTGGTCGCTAAGTTTTTCGTTCGCACAACATATTCGCAAAGTTGTGATAATGTAGTAAAATTGCGAACATCCGCCCCCAACGTATTTTTGCTATTTCGTACGCAGTATTACACAAAGTGGGCGTACGCCAAATGAGATCGCAGCAATGCGAAACCATTGCAAAAACACATACTTCATCCTAAAAATACGAAGTTTTAGTAGATTTACACATTTTCCCTTAAAAGTGCACACTTTTGCGGACAAACGCACAACAATGTGTTTTTTTGCTATTAAATTAAATTACACCTTTCAGTTTAAAGTCCACAAGCCCACCTCAATTACGAATCCAATTAGTGTAATGAATGATAATGTTCATAACCAATTAAGTCAACAAAAAATACCTGAAGAACACTTTGTTGCTTTGTTGGCATAATTGGCCATCAACATTTAAATGTTTCAATTTTAAATATAAATGTTTTAAATGTTTTTTTTTTTTTTTTTGTAAAGGTGTTGTTTGTGAATGAAGGTGTTTACATGTTTATTAAGACAATACCCTCCTAACTGTTTCTTAATTTAATTTTTAAATCTTACGTTACATGTGTGAAATGTTTAATGAAATCAATTTCTGCTAGGCAATCTGCTGATCCTTTTTTGCATTAATAAACACAACACCCGGTTAACTTGAAATAACTTGTTTTTATTTTTAAAATATTTTAATCAGTAATAAAAAAAACCCTCAAAATATAATTATGCAAATTTGTGGAGCTCATCAATGCAGCTCAGTAAGCCATGCAGGTGTTGCTGCATGTTGTCCAGAATGGCCACAAAACTTCTGGGATCTCCAACTGCAACATCTGAAATTAAGATGCAACATAAACATTAATAACTTATTCACATTACTTATTATACAAGCAAGGCACAAAGCACACTTTAATGCAGGCATGTCCAAACTGCTGGCCTCCAGCTGTTGTGAAACTACATAGACCAGCATGCCTTGACACAGTTTTGGGGTCAGAGAATGCCAAAGCTGTGTCAGGGCATGCTGGGATGTGTAGTTTGTCACCAGCTGGAGGGCCGCAGTTTGTACAGGCCTGCTTTAATGCCTAAGTGACTACATCATGGCTGTTTTAAGGATAAATCAGTAGCAGCACAAGCCTGCTCAGCAATCTTTTTTGTAATATTTTTACAAGAAAGTGTACCACACCATGGGGTACATTTACTACTACGGGAGTTCGATTTAAGATGGGACGTTGACCATAGCAACCAATCAAATTAGACATATTATCTTGTAAAAGTGGACTTACAAATTACAAGTATAATCTTATTGGTTGCTATGGGCAACATCCCATGTTAAAGAGAACTCCACTCAGGTAGAAATGTTAGCCTGAAAACTGAGCACATATAAACCATGTTGTCCTGGCAACCCTGTTGAACTAATGTGTGTCGACCTAGAGTGGACACACAAAACATTGCACACATAAACAGTACATATAATGACACTCTCAAAAAAATCAATGCAACATGTACACCATGAATAATAACTCAAATATTTTTTCTTGGTAGCACATTTCCAACAGTACAACAGGGCATGTTTTGACATTGTAAGTGTAAGTAGCTAATCATTATTTCAAAAATGTTAAACCACTTACTTTCCTCTGCAACATTCTCACTTAGCCCATCAGGGGCTTCTTCTGCCCATTCGCTGGGTGGTGAAGGCAGCTGGATGGGGGAAGGAGGCTGGATGGGGGAAGGAGGCGGGATGGGGGAAGGAGGCTGGATGGGGGAAGGAGGCGGGATGGGGGAAGGAGGCGGGATGGGGGAAGGAGGAGGGATTGGGGATGTTTTTTCTGAGGGTGGGTCTGATTGTGAGGGCGAGGGGGGCGGAGAGAATGTTTGGCCAATCGAGGGTGAGGGGGGCTGAGAAGGGGATTTGGAAGGAGAAGGAGAAGGGGACTGGTAAGGAGGAGAAGGGGGCACAGAAGGAGAAGGAGAGGTGGGCTGAGAAGGGGAGTGGGAAGCTGAGGGGGAGTGGGAAGCTGAGGGGGACTGGGAAGCTGAGGGTGACTGGGAAGCTGAGGGGGACTGGGAAGGGGAGGGGGAGTGCGAAGGGGAGGGGGAGTGAGAAGGGGAGGGGGCTGAGAAGGGCCATGATGTTGCCTCCCTGCATCAGCTTGCCGTTGTGGTCGTCCTAGAATGATATATGTATTATATTTTGTGTTGCATGTCAAATTTGATAAACACCATTTGTCAATTACACTGTTCTGTCCCATGTAAAAGACACAGGGCTAACATTTTTTTTGTTTATTTTTTAAAATCTGTTTATGTTGTCCATAGCAAACAATCTGATTATACATTACATTTGTGATGCTCATTACAGAATCTATTCCATTGACTCATAATGATTGTTATAGGCAACATCACCATATCACTATTCAAGCCACCTTATTATATTGACCCCACTGATCAAGTTATGTGGTACAGTTTCCAGCCTGTGTAGCAATTTTGAACAACATGCAACTTGTTTTGACTAACTTTGCTACAGTCAGTACTGTTTGCCCTAACCACACACACTGTCATATTTTTTAAACTAGTTCAGTCAGTGTTGCAATTACAGACTACCACTTAGTGTAAATTTGCACAGTTTTGGATAATAATGTAACTTACTGTGTGCACGCAGTTGGCGGATTTGCTGGCGGATCTCCGCCAAAAGCTCCGGAGTCCTCCTGCGCAGATCACTCCATCTGCGTTCCAGCTGGATGATGGTCCGCCTGCTGCGGACGCGAGTCCTGAGTAGGTGGCGGACCTCCGCGTAGGCCTCGCGCTTAACCCGATTGGGGATAAATCAGCCTACGCGGCGGTCCATCACCGCAACCAGGACGCGGAGCTCCCGCCTGGTGAAAGGTGCTGCACGCATCATGGCAATGGCGTTTTCCTTTTTTGGGCATATATTTATAGTGTGTGTTAGCATGTGATTGGTCTAAAATCTATGCTGTCATTAAAATAAACTTTATTGATGTTTGCAATGCTGTGAAGAGCAGAGTGGTAAGTTCGCTAGAGCGGAAATACGCAGTCGCGGAAGAGAAAAAAATAAAAAACATTTTCACACAACCCCCAACGCAAACACCCACACAAACACAGACACACACACACACACACACACACACACACACACACACACACACACATACACACACACACACACACACACTTTGAAAAAAAATAACACATAACTCTGTGTACTCACCACATTTTGTGAGATAATTCAGCTGCACAGTCACAAAGTGGCCAACATTTAGTTTCATTTGTTGGTGTTTTTTTCAGTAAAAACAGGATTAGATGAAAGAAAACAAATAAGGACACTATTTAGCAACATCACATTATTAGATTCAAATAAAAAACATTGTAAGCTTAACCTGTTTAAGGTTATTTTTTAAAAACATAATAAGATATTCCCACACACCCTAATAATTACACAATGACCTTACAATACCAACCCAAATTACATCGGACCAAAATGAGCATAAGCATACAGTGTTTTGTATTAATTTCTAAAAGTAAAACAAAAAACACTATACCTGAAATATTCTTCCACAATGCTTGCCCTGACTTGGCTTCCCCTCCGTGAAACACTCCCCCCACCGAATCTACGGACAACCCCTGGCTCCTCATCTGGCAATTCCTCTGTGTGAGGAAGCTCTACGCGACTCCTTACCGCGATGTTATGTAGTATAGCGCACAGGACCACTATTTTACTTGCCATCTCCGGCGAATACATGATGTTGCCACCAGTGCGGTGCAGCACACGAAAACGTCCTTTAAGGATCCCAATTGTGCGCTCCACCAGCTGTCTAGTGGCAGTAAGCGCGGAGTTAAATGCCGTCTGTGGTCCTGGCCTGGGATTACGGTAAGGAGTCATGAGCCAGGGGGTGCAAGGATATCCACGGTCTCCTGTTTGAGGAGAAGAAAAAATTAGAAAGAGAATATTCCTAAAATTTTTAAAAATTGGCAGGAAATTATGTTGGCCAACTCACCCAATAACCACATGTCTGCTCGTTGACTTGATCTTAATCTCTGCCATATCCCTGATTGTCTAATGACATAAGCATCATGCGAGTTTCCGGGAAACTTGGCATTCAGGGAAAGGATCTGGAGGGATGGCCCACAAACAACCATTACATTCAGAGAATGAAACAGTTTCCTGTTTCTATAAATTTCTTCATTATGTCTTGGTGGCACAATAGCTACATGTGTGCCATCCACAACCCCAATAACATGTGGGAAGCGACTACCACCTTCCTCAAATTGCCGCTTCACCACATCTAGGGCACCATCATCCAAAGGCATAGCAATAAATTGCTTCACACGCTTTATGAAAGCCTGGCTGACACGCCGCAGGACCTTACTGAACTGGCCCTGCGACATGCCAACCAGGTCTCCAACAACATGCTGAAATGACCCTGTGGCCACAAAATGTAACACAGCAAGGAATTGTGTCAATGGTGGTATTGCTGTAGGATACCGAATTGAAGACTCCAGATCACTCTCTATTATGGAGAGAGTGTCTAGGATTAGATGTGGTGGCAGCCTGTATCTACGCACAACAACATCATCTGGCATCCCAAAAAGTAGGACACGGGTGCAGAAAATTGGTGGCCTAGCACGCCTCCGTTGCCTTGGTTGATGAGGAGCCGGTTGTGGTTGGCGGGCTGGCGGTTGGGGTGGGAGTGCTTCCGTGGGTTGGGGTGGGAGGGCTTCAGCAGCCACAAATACCGACATCACCAACTTAAAATAAAGGTAATAATATTGAGAATAAGACAATTTAAAAACTCAAATGTACAACCTTAATCCAAATAAAATTGTCTGGGTGTAAACTTACTGCAGGAGCATACGACATTTTTTCTGGATTCAATTACGGACCAATTATAAATTGTGTAAAAAAAGGGAAAGCACAAATTAAAAGGTATGAACAAACATAGGTTAACCAAACAAATTATCAATGTGTAAACCAACCAAACATACACATATAATAAGAGCATCAAAAAAATTTCGAACACCTAAGTATAACTAATGATAATTATGTTATAAATCTAAACTACATTCTACACAAAATTGAGTCCTTTAGTAGCTATTACAGGCAAGAACAGCACTACTTTGCTGATCAATCCGGTAAAATAATAATAAAAAAAATAAAATTATTGATGACAAACATAAGCAAAACACTTTGAACACACACATACTCCACAACACACAGGCCTAGGGGACTTACCTGCTCCACAAAACAACACTGTTGATTTTTGTAAGAAACTGGCCCAAATAATAAAGGCTAAGTTGCCCAGAAAATAAAGTCGGATTACTTCTCCAGATAAATTAACCTACAAGAGACACAAAATGAGACTAAGACCACATAGAGACCATTAGCACAAACAGACACAAACACAGGCCTAGGGGACTTACCTGCTCCACAAAACAACACTGTTGATTTTTGTAAGAAACTGGCCCAAATAATAAAGGCTAAGTTGCCCAGAAAATAAAGACGGATTACTTCTCCAGATAAATTAACCTAGAAGAGACACAAAATGAGACTAAGACCACATAGAGACCATTAGCACAAACAGACACAAACACAGGCCTAGGGGACTTACCTGCTCCACAAAACAACACTGTTGATTTTTGTAAGAAACTGGCCCAAATAATAAAGGCTAAGTTGCCCAGAAAATAAAGACGGATTACTTCTCCAGATAAATTAACCTACAAGAGACACAAAATGAGACTAAGACCACATAGAGACCATTAGCACAAACAGACACAAACACAGGCCTAGGGGACTTACCTGCTCCACAAAACAACACTGTTGATTTTTGTAAGAAACTGGCCCAAATAATAAAGGCTAAGTTGCCCAGAAAATAAAGTCGGATTACTTCTCCAGATAAATTAACCTACAAGAGACACAAAATGAGACTAAGAGCAACATTTATAAATTATTTCACAAAACAGAAACACTAAAGTACAGGTTAGCCCAAATAAAAAAATTACAAAATAAACAAAAAAAAAATAAAAACAGATATTCTAACAAAAACAGAAAAACACTTGCATTGCACCAACAAACATACTTGCATTTAACAACAAGACGATTGCAGGACTACTCACAAACGGAACTTCGCAAAAAATACGCAATACGGTGTATATGCTAAAAGCTAATAAACGGAAAACTGTATGCTTGACAAAGCTAAAATTACTCACTCTGCAAAGTACAAAAGAGCATCTTCTCGCACGACACAGAAACTCCATTCATCACCAACACACTCACAGCGTGCAAACCAGGCCCTTAAATAAGCAGTACAATCAGTAGCAATATTAGCATACTGTACACCTGTGTGAATGAACGCGCCGCACGTAGGTATAAATCGCCACACACCTGGGCGTACAGACGTCATCTCCAACATGGCTACTCGTGAGGAATTAGCAGCAGAGATGGACCGCATTATGCAGCAGCAGATGGCATTGGCAAAAAAAACGCATAGAGTGCCAGAGAAGAATGATGGAATCCGCCTCTGCGGATTTGGAAGAGGCAGGACCCAGTACTCTGGAAATGTCAGCTTCTGAGACCCAACAATTAAGTGGGGATACCCTGCCACACACACATACTGGCCAAACTGAGGGAGAATCATCATTAGCCACACAAGCACAACAGACAGAAGCTGCTAGTGACGAGGAAGATGGTGAGGAGCAACAGGAGGAAAGCTCACAGGCTACCTCCAGACGTAAAAAAAGACAGCCAGCATTCACTAAGAGGGAGTTGCGTGTTTTGGTCACGCAGGCCATGTCCAAAATACATAGAGGACCCAAAAACATGGGTGCTGCTACGAAAGATCGCATCTGGAGGGACATCACACATTCTGTGAATGAAGTTGGCTCTGTCGTCAGAACATCACAGGAAGTTAGACGACGGTAAGTGCATCTTGCCAGTCCATTCTCTGTGCTAAGTAATCTTAAAAATGTAGTTACATGTGATGTTATGTATAGCAAACAAAAGCAGAACATGTGTCCTATATATTTATTTCCAGAAATAATAATACTCTACTTTGCCCCTATTTCCCCAAACATATGTAGTTGGGCCGACTTCAAATCCCGCCTGAAGGCAAAGAGGTCTGCGGAGTGGAATGCCTCAAGGGCTACAGGTGGAGGACCAGCTGTCGCTGTGGAGTTTACAGACTTGGAGGAGATGGCGATGCCCTGTGTCAGTTATGAGGAGGGCCAAGGGGTGTCTAATATGGACACGGACCTGCCTGAGATCCTGACGGAACATGACTTGCCAGGTAAGTTTACACACTTATTTGTCTGCAATTTAAACTGTATTTATAAAATAATAACTAATTCTTTATTGTACTCTTTTCCCACACATTCTTCTATTTGCTTGCCACAAAACACAGCACAGGGGGGTGATCAGTTTGAGTCACAGGAAGGTTATGTGGCTGAGGCTGAGGTGGAGGGACCTAGTGGGTCTGGCAGTGTGGGCCCACAAATCCCACCTCTGCAGGTTCCTACTGGTCCCCCCCCCACCCAACCCTCTGCTATCCCGGAGATCCTGCTTGAAATAGCTAGGTATGGTGAGAGCCTAAATGCGTTTCAAGACGGGGTCATCCGGAAGGTAAGCCAGATAGCTGTCCGGCTCTCTGAGCACCGAACCAGTGTTGAGCAAGGTGTTGCTCAACTCTGCCAAGGTCTGGCAGAGATCAGGCAGGGACAAGAACAACTTGCCTCCTCATTCCAAAGCCTTGCAACTAACATCTTGCAAGGGCTCCAGGCCATCGCTGTCTCCCTTGCCCACAGTGGCAGAGAGCCACCCACATCGGCTCCCTCCCCTGCCCCTGCCCAGGAAGAACAGCCCACTGGGCAGGCCCAACGAAGGTCGCTCCGCAGACCAAGCCAAGAAGAACAGCCTCAGGCGGGGAGAAAAAAAAGAAAGTGATGTCTCTCCAGATGGGCAGCACCCATGTTTTTCATGTTGCCTCTATGTTATTTTGGAGTTGGCTTGTGTGGCCAGAATGGATAACTCCCTCTTAGTGAAATGTATTATTAATGTTTGGAGGTATTGTAGCCTGTGAGCTTTTTTTCTGAAACACCAGAGCCATCTTCCTCTTACTAGTGTGCTATGTATTGATGTGTTTGTGTGGTGGATCCTAATTCTTTCTCAGTTGGGTCAATATTTTTGTGTGGCAGGGTGTGTAATATCTTTTATTTTTACTTCAAATTATAATTTTGTCAGAAGCTGAATTTTGCCGAGTACTGAGTTCTGCTATATCATTTGTGTCAGTGGCATCTGCTTGCTGCTTGGTCCATCTCTGCCTGTGAGACTCACGTGTAGCCATGTTGTTTTGATTAAAAAATATATTACTACAGTAATAAAAAATTAATACTTTAACAAAAATTGAGTACTTTATTCAAGGTAATGCATTAGGTAAATCTTAGTTCCAGGAAGATTAGGTAAGCATATAGACACTTGTGGAACGAGGGAACAATCTGCAATTTATAAAAACAATTGCATCTTCAAAAATACTACAGGTATGCCTTGCACCACACTTTAATGTCCATATTAATTAAAATGACACAACACTTTTTTTTTTTTTTTGCTACGGGCAACAGGACATCATTTAAAACATTGTCAGATATTAAAAACAAATATTAAACTATCATTTCTGGCCAAAATTAAGTGTATGCTGCATTATGTGGGTCTGTGTTTATTTTGGTTAAATGTTGCTGCTTTTTATTTACATTTTGGTTAATTTCACTTGTTTGCATTTGGTACTCTTACACACATTAAAACCTGCCCTTTACAAAAATGTTTACACACCAACTTGAACACAAATAACAACCTTATTTGGCAGTGTGTGAGATTTATATGTGATTAGAATAAACATGTAATGTGGGTTTTGACAATTGTTGTTTGCTAACTTTCATCTGAGCAGTATTTATCAAGTAATTGGGCAACAGATGAATGTGCTCTCCAATTAACTGCTAATTAGTGCATACACACTTGTAACAGTACTTCGCAAATGCAGAGTAACTGCAGACCTACTCGGCTGCTGCGTGAAGATTGCTACGGATTCCTATGTTAGTTTTAACAGCGACAATGTTTTATTGCGAAAAACACGCCCATTGCGAGTTGCATACTCCCACACTGTACGTCCACTTTCACGCCCATGTCGGACCATTGCGAAGTCTCGCCTCCGCCACGCCTCCGCCACTCCTCGTTTTCGTTTGTGAGTAACGTGTGGTTTTTGTTGTTGTATTTTTGCACCAGTGTCGTACGGCTGTGCTCGCGCATGCGTATTTACGCTTTTGCGCATGCGCAGTTAGTTAGTTTTTGCACATTTGCGATGCGATGACTCTCTGCGATCAACTCGGAATGAGGGCCCGTATACGGTCTCTAGGTCGATCACTATAGGTCGACACTAAGTAGGTCAACATGGTTTCTAGGTCGACAGGGACTCTAGGTAGTCATGTTCTATGTCAACATGACAAAACGTCGACATGAGTTTTTCACTTTTTTTCTCTTCATTTTTTGAACTTTTTCATACTTTACGATCCACGTGGACTACAAATGGGAACGGCAACCTGTGCCGAGCGCAGCGGTAGCGGAGCGAGGCAGCTTGCCCGAAGTTTGCTCGCCATGCAAGGGGACACGGTGCACTAATTGGGGTTCCCAGTCACTGTGCGGAGAAAACAACACCAAAAAAAGTGAAAACTCATGTCGACCTTCTGTCATGTCGACCTAGAGTGCCTGTCAACCTATCAACCATGTTGACCTACTTACTGATGACCAATAGTGGTCGACCTAGACACTATCGACCTAAGTGTGGTCGACCTTGCATACCACACCCCATCTGTACACCCATGACATGCCACAGCACACATCCTACATGTGAATGCCCACGGCCACAGGCTGCCCAATTATATCCATTAAGCCGCAAGTGGAGATGTACAGAAAGAAATCAGCAGTGCTATAGGTACATTTATTTATTAACAAGAGAAATAGGTCTGATGAAAACATACAGTATGTACAGTGTATGTATATGTACTGTATGTATAGCCTTCCACGACCCCCCCCCCCATATTTTTCTATGAAATGATTTGAAAGTGACAGCAGTAATTGGAATCCATCATTGCTTATTCCATATTTAATAGAAATCAGACTGTGCATTTGATTTTTTTTAGGCAGGCAGAGATCCGCATAGGCTCGAAGCCACATAAGCACCCGGAATTTTTATGACATTTGGCTAAGGTAGGCAGGGCTAGCCTTAGTGATGGACAGTTGGGGTCAGGTGATTCAGGGTGCCTATCAGGTGTAGGTAGGAGGAGTATATACAGGGGTATATAGGCCTGGGTGTAGGCAGCCATCTTCCTCTTAGCAGTTTTCTTCGGATGCAGTAAGGACGGTTATTACAGTGATTTCTTTGTATTCCCTGTCACTTTCTCTTTCCCTTTCACCTACATTATTTGTGTGTGCCCTCACTGTTTTCCCTCTTTGCACAATCCCCGTCCGTGAAGTCAGCGCCCCTTCCCCGGTGCCTTGCGGAGGCTGCCCGCCCGCTCACGGCGGCTGGTTACCGCCAGCCGCGGGTGGTTCCCCCTCCCGCTGTCCCGCCCGCAGGAGAGCGGTTGCTGCTCGCCTCGGGCAGTGGTGTCTCCCCGGCAGCGGCTGTGGACGGAGCCCGGCGCGGAGGTAGTGCCGCGCGTGATGGGTCTCCGGCCTCCCTGGTCTTTCCCGTCCCCCCCCTCCTCGCGGCTTCAGCGTGTATGTCACTTGACCCGATGACGGGGTCCAGTGACGCCACACGGCGGCGCGGTAATGCGGGGCTCTCCCCAGGCAGTTCCCCGGCTGGTCCCTGGCGGTGTGGAGGGTTAAATTCACGGGCAGCAATTCTAGGGCGCAGCTCGGGGGGCGGGATATGATTTTAGCAACGCATCTGGGGGTGGGGTAGGTACCTCTTTCCCCCCGCCGTTCCCCTGGTTCCCGCTCCTGTGGTGAGCGTGGGGGCGGCTGCATCGGGGATGGACGGGCAGGTAGCTGGGATCCATCCGGGTGCGCTCCCGGGTCCGGACCCTGCTGCCGCCGGGCGGTGGCCTGTGGCACGGCGATCCACGCCATCTGCTGGCCGGCTAGCGACACGGCAGATGGGGTCAGTCCACATTCCCAAGGCCGCTTCGTTGCCGCCAGCGGGCGGTGGGCCTCAGGCTTCCCGCGGGTTTCCTTCCGGCGGCGTCAGTGGCCGGGCCGGGTGCTCTACAATTTTCGGGCATGACATCCCAGAATGTGCCCCCCCCCCTCCTTTCTGTCCCTTATTTGCCGCTGGCGTTTTCCCATCCGCGGGGCTCAGTACCCTCTTAGCCCGCCCCTACGGGTCCGGGGTTGGGGCCCCCCCCTTTTTCCAGGGGTATTACGCAGATGCATTATTGGTCGGGGATGTTTACGCGGGCACCGTTCGCTTTGCACCCAGGTTTTGCCGCTCCGGCCATCGGGCCCGCCTCCTGCGGTGCGGCCGAGGGCTTGGGGCGCGCGGAATCGTTGTCCGCGCCTGCCCCTCCCCCTTTTTCCTAGCCCCCCCCCCATCTTTCTGTTCCCCCCCCACTCCATTGCCTTCTGGTCCCCTTCCGGCGGCTGCCGCTTTTGTACCTCCCCCCCCCCCCCTGTTGTCTCCCCGTCAGGTGTCGAGGTGTTAAGGGGGGTCTCCCCCGGGAGGATCGTCTGGAGCCAGGGCGGTAGCAGCGTCCAGTGCAACGCAGATAGGATTGGCAGCACGGAACGAGCAGGTGCGAACAGGCAAAGCTGGGGGATCTCGGGTCCCTGAAGACGTACTGCCCGCCCCGCCGCCACGTCCGAAGAGGTGGGAGGTCCTGCTGGAACTGGTGAGATATTTAATCCTTTTTCTTTTTCTATAGCTCTTTTTCCAGCTCTTCTTTTGATGATGTTTTCCGGGTCCCCTAGGCGCCCGCGTAAATTAGCCAGGCTCATTGCGCATTGCATACTCACGAAAGATAGGAAGGGGAAGGGCAAGGGTTTGACGGTCGCGTCGGACCCTCCGCGTTTTTTACGGAAAGGGTGGTGTATCATAATACGGTCAAATATTTATCCCTGGTGCACGAGTCGTGCTTGACCTCCAGGGGTCACGCGGGGCGGGATTGCGACGAGAAATTCCATCGCAACCAGGACGGTAACCCTGCGCTGCCCTTGGGTTTCGGGGACGTTGAAGGGTGGCTGGTGGCACGCAACATAAGAGGCCCCTCCCAGGGTCCCAAGGCGGTAAATCGGGTTTGGGTGTTAGGCCGAGCCCGACTCTGGGGAACAACAGGAAATGCTTCACTTTCAACGTTGGCAAGTGTTCCCGGGTTTTCGAACTGCCGTTTTTGCCACTCCTACAAGGTTGGCAGCGGGGGACACCCGGCCAAGGTTTGCAATTCCACTCCTAGGTCCCGGCCCTCGGAGGCTGCCGGGGTGCTTGGAGGTGGAAAGTAAGGCGTTTTCCCCCCATTAACATCCCGGAAGGGATCAAGCGGTTGGGTGCTTACCCCGACCTCGCTTCCGGGCTGTTTTTGTTAGACGGTGTCCGTCACGATTTCAGGCTCCCCATTTCCAGATTCAGTCCTCGTGGTCTCCAGGCGCAATTTGAAGTCCGGCGCGTTTTCCCTTCAGTGGTCTCTCGCAGGCAGAATCTTGCAGGGTGCGGTACCAATCCTTTGACGAGGCCCTTCGGGTGGCCAAATCGGCGGCCCTCGAAGCCCTTCTGGCCAAGCTGGACATTGAGTCTGCTTTCCGCCTGCTGCCCATTCACCCCGATCCCCTCCGTTTCCTCAGTTGTCGGTTAGGTGGGGGGAGTTCTATGTTGACCGGTGCTTGCCGATGGGTTATTTCGGTTTATTGTGCCCATTTTGAGTAGTTCAGTTCTTTTTTGAGTTGGTGCGTGGTGCTGCCTCCGGTCACCCGGGGGTTGCACACATCTTGGATGATTTTCTCTTTGTAGGTCCGAGGGACAGTCCGGTTTGCGGGGATGTCCTGGGGTTGGCAGCGTTTTGTTCGGCCGGTTGGGGGTGCCCGCGGCCTCGGGTAAGATCAAGGTGCCCACGGTTTGCCTCAGTTATTTGGGCATTGAAATCGATGCGGAGGCCGGTTGCTGCCGGCTTCCCGCCGATAGGGTGCACAAATTGCGGGGTCTTATAGAGCAATTCCTTTTTAGCCGTAGGGTCGGGTTACAACGAGTGCAGTCATTACGGGGGCCTTTCAACTTTGCGTGCAGGATCATACCCATGGGGCGCGGGTCCTGCCGTAGACTTGAGAGGTCTATGGCAGGGGTTCGCAAGCCTCACCATACGGTGTATATTTCGCGCGAAACTAGGGAAGACTTACAAATCGGGTCCACAATTTTGGTTTCCTTTAACCGGTAGGTGTTAGGGCCAGCGGAGCGCTGTTCCAACGCCACTTGGCAGCTGTTTAATGATGCTGCCGGCGATTCGGGCTACGGGTTTTTTTTCAGGAGGGTGTGGGGCGCCGCCCCTTGGCCGTTGTCATAGGTCTCCAGCGGTTTCACAGAGAACTTGGTTCTTTTGGAACTGTTCCCGTCGATGGTGGCCGTGGAGTTGTGGTCACCCAGATTGTCGGATCGGAGTATTATGTTCCGCTGCGGCAATCTGGGTGTCGTACACGCTGTTAATAACCAACGTTCGTCCTATCCGCAAGCTTTGCGCCTGTTGCGTTTGTAGTACTAAACTACTTGGGGCATAATATGCATTTAGCGGCTGGGCATGTCCCGGGGGTTGGCAATAGAATCGCTGATGCGCTGTCCCGTTTTGAGTTTGGTAAGTTTCGGGAGCTGGTTCCTGAGGCGGCAGAGGGGGGTTTACCGGTTCTGCCCTTCCTGTGGAAGCTCGTTGACTAGGAATTACGGTGGCCTGTTGCCTCGTTTCGCTGGTGGCCGATGTGGCCTGGTGGCGGCAGTCCTGAACGCTGTCCGCAGTGAGCGGGTTCTGCCTATGCGGGTAGGACGCCGGCCTGGGTCGCGGAAGCCCAGTTCAGTTGGCAGGTTTTGCGACCTGGCTGTTGGGAAGTTCAGATGTTAAGTTGTGATTTGTTGCGCCGGTTGCGCGAACCCAAAAACGCGTTTTTACCAGTCGTTCTTGAACGGCCAGCGTTCAGGAATGGAGGGTGTGAAGTGAATTTTTAAATTTTCCTCCGAGGGGGCCGAATTACAATTGGCATCACTCACGGTCCACAGGAGGTTTTTTGAGTTTTCTCCTTCACTTGGGTTTCCTTATTATGCATATTTTCGTTATGTTGCTGACGGTAGGAATTTTCCTTTACAGCGGCTTGGGAGGCATCCTATGGCGGGGCGAACGGGTGAGGTCTGTGGGGACAAGGTAGTCAGATGTTTGGTTGTTAGAGGTTACTTAGTCTGCTGTTTCGCCACGACCAAAGGTGGGGGCGGCCTCGCTGGATTTTATTCACATCGGGGGGAAAGATGTGGGTCGAGTCAAAGGCATCAACCTCATCATGAGTATCAAGACGGACTTGGTCGCTTTACTGACATAGTACCCCGTTTTCCAATGGCGGTGTGCGGTTATTGGGAAAGCTAGGAAGAAAGTTAGTTCGGCAGTGTCAGTGTATGAGCAGGTGATAGGGGGTTGGTTGTTGGGCACCCGTTTTTTAGTTCTTCGCAAGGTGCAGTTTTATAGAGAGGTCGGGCTGCACCTTTCCCCTACGGGTATTGGTGTATTCTTAGAAAATATCTTTCGAGTTTTGTCGGGTTGAGTTTTTTCCTTTGGTTTGGTTGGATGGCGGTCTGCGGGTTTTGCTGTCGAAAACCCTTGTTGTGGCGGAAAGTCGCTACCAGCCAGCGGTCAAAAGTTACATAAGTGGTCACTGTGGGGCACCCCCCTTTGGATAGAACAGCGAGTGTGCCCTCCCCTTGTGGGTGGACTACGGATGTTCCTGTGCGGGTTTGTCCAAGGCTCTGCTAGAGTAAGGGGGGTGAGTCCTGCGCAGTGCGGGTTATGTTTAAGGAGGCGGTTGTGAGTCCCCTCCTAGTTTTATTGGTTTATTATAGTTGACTGGTGCTGGTGAGTTGGTAGCGCCTTTTCTCGCCATCCTCCAATATTTAGCTTAAATGACAGGTCATCAAACAATAAATACCAGTTTGACCTTTTAAATCTAGCAGTTGGTGTCCGTGTGGTTATTTCATAGTGATAAGCTAGCTAAGTGTTAATGTTAAGTGCGTCATAATAAAGACATGGGTGACTTAGGCAGGCAGAGATCCGCATAGGCTCGAAGCCACATAAGCATCCGGAATTTTTATGACATTTGGCTAAGGTAGGCAGGGCTAGCCTTAGTGATGGACAGTTGGGGTCAGGTGATTCAGGGTGCCTATCAGGTGTAGGTAGGAGGAGTATATACAGGGGTATATAGGCCTGGGTGAAGGCAGCCATCTTCCTCTTAGCAGTTTTCTTCGGATGCCCTCCCACCCGCCCTTTAATTTGGTGCTTTCGGTCCGCTTTTCGGACCGCCTTTCAATTTCAAGCAGGCTTTGATAGCCAGATGGGCGGAAAGTCGCTACCAGCCAGCGGTCAAAAGTTACATAAGTGGTCACTGTGGGGCACCCCCCTTTGGATAGAACAGCGAGTGTGCCCTCCCCTTGCGGGTGGACTACGGATGTTCCTGTGCGGGTTTGTCCAAGGCTCTGCTAGAGTAAGGGGGGTGAGTCCTGCGCAGTGCAGGTTATGTTTAAGGAGGCGGTTGTGAGTCCCCTCCTAGTTTTATTGGTTTCTTATAGTTGACTGGTGCTGGTGAGTTGGTAGCGCCTTTTCTCGCCATCCTCCAATATTTAGCTTAAATGACAGGTCATCAAACAATAAATACCAGTGTGACCTTTTAAACCTAGCAGTTGGTGTCCGTGTGGTTATTTCATAGTGATAAGCTAGCTAAGTGTTAATGTTAAGTGCGTCATAATAAAGACATGGGTGACTTATTAAATAGCGCTTCAATTTTTTTTCACATTTTATGTTACAACCTTAATCCAAAATGGAATAAATACATTTTTCCACTCAAAATTCTACATACAATACCCCATACTGACAATGTGAAAAAAAAATTTGGGACATTTTTGCAAATTTATTAAAAATAAAAAAACTAAGAAATCACATGTACATAAGTATACACAGCCTTTGCCATGAAGCTCAAAATTGAGCTCAGGTGCATCCTGTTTCTACTGATCATCCTTGAGATGTTCCTACAACTTTATTGGAGTCCATCTGTGGTAAATTCAGTTGATTGGACATGATTTGGAAAGGCACACACCTGTCTATATAAGGTCCCACACTTGACTGTGCATGTCTGAGCACAAACCAAGCACGATGTCAAAGGAATTGTCTGTAGACCTCCAATACAGTATTGTCTGGAGGCACAAATCTGGGGAAGGGTACAGAAAAAAATAAGATTTTACACTTACCGGTAAATCTATTTCTCGTAGTCCGTAGAGGATGCTGGGACTCCGTAAGGACCATGGGGAATAGACTGGCTCCGCAGGAGACATGGGCACTTTAAGAAAGACTTTAGACTCTGGGTGTGCACTGGCTCCTCCCTCTATGCCCCTCCTCCAGACCTCAGTTAGAGAAACTGTGCCCAGAGGAGATGGACAGTACGAGGAAAGGGTTTTTGTTAATGCAAGGGCAAGATTCATTCCAGCCACACCAATCACACCGTATAACTTGTGATAAACTACCCAGTTAACAGTATGAACAAACAACATAGTCTCGGTCCAAACCGATGAACTTTAATATCACCCTTATGTAAGCAATAACTATATACAAGTCTTGCAGAAGAAGTCCGCACTTGGGACGGGCGCCCAGCATCCTCTACGGACTACGAGAAATAGATTTACCGGTAAGTGTAAAATCTTGTTTTCTCTAACGTCCTAGAGGATGCTGGGACTCCGTAAGGACCATGGGGATTATACCAAAGCTCCCAAACGGGCGGGAGAGTGCGGATGACTCTGCAGCACCGATTGAGCAAACAGGAGGTCCTCCTCAGCTAGAGTATCAAACTTATAGAACCTTGCAAAGGTGTTTGATCCCGACCAAGTAGCTGCTCGGCACAACTGTAATACCGAGACCCCTCGGCCAGCCGCCCAAGAAGAGCCCACCTTCCTAGTGGAATGGGCCTTAACCGATTTTGGCAATGGCAATCCTGCCAAAGAATGTGCTTGCTGAATCGTGTTACAGATCCAGCTAGCAATAGTCTGCTTTGAAGCAGGTGCACCAACCTTATTGGCTGCATACAGGACAAACAGCGCCTCTGTCTTCCTGACCCTAGCTGTTCTGGCCGCATAAATCTTCAAAGCCCTGACCACATCAAGTGACTCGGAATCCTCCAAGTCTCGCGTAGCCACAGGCACGACAATAGGTTGGTTCATATGAAAAGATGAGACCACTTTAGGCAGGAATTGAGGACGAGTTCTCAACTCTGCCCTATCCACGTGAAAAACCAGATAGGGACTTTTATATGACAAAGCCGCTAATTCCGAAACACGCCTTGCAGAAGCTAAGGCCAACAACATGACCACCTTCCAAGTGAGATATTTCAACTCCACTGTTTTGAGTGGTTCAAACCAAGGTGACTTGAGGAAACTTAATACCACGTTAAGATCCCAAGGCGCCACCGGAGGTATAAAAGGAGGCTGAATATGCAGCACTCCCTTCACAAATGTCTGTACTTCAGGAAGAGAATCCAATTCTTTTTGAAAGAAAATGGACAAGGCCGAAATTTGAACCTTTATGGATCCTAATTTTAGGCCCAAATTCACTCCTGTTTGAAGGAAGTGGAGTAAACGGCCCAAATGGAACTCCTCCGTAGGAGCAGTCCTGGCCTCACACCAAGAAACATATTTTCGCCATATGCGGTGATAATGTTTCGATGTCACGTCCTTCCTAACCTTAATCAGGGTAGGAATGACCTCCCCTGGAATACCTTTTTCCGCTAGGATCCGGCGTTCAACCGCCATGCCGTCAAACGCAGCCGCGGTAAGTCTGGGAACAGACAGGGCCTCTGTTGCAGCAGGTCCTGCCTTAGAGGAAGAGGCCACGGATCTTCTGTGAGCAACTCTTGCAGATCCGGATACCAAGTCCTTCGTGGCCAATCTGGAGCAATGAGGATTGTTCTTACTCTTCTTTGCTTTATTATTCTCAACACCTTGGGCATGAGAGGCAAAGGAGGGAACACATAGACCGATCTGAACACCCATGGTGTCACCAGAGCGTCTACAGCTACCGCCTGAGGGTCTCTTGATCTGGCGCAATATCGCTTTAGCTTTTTGTTGAGACGGGACGCCATCATGTCTATCTGAGGCAGTCCCCACCGACCCGCGATCTGTGCGAAGACTTCGTGATGAAGTTCCCACTCTCCCGGATGCAGGTCGTGTCTGCTGAGGAAGTCCGCTTCCCAGTTGTCCACCCCCGGGATGAACACTGCCGACAGTGCGCTTACATGATTCTCCGCCCAGCATAGAATCCTGGTTGCTTCTGCCATGGCCACTCTGCTCCTTGTGCCGCCTTGGCGGTTTACATGAGCCACTGCTGTGACATTGTCCGACTGAATCAGAACCGGTTTGTCCCGAAGTAATGCCTCCGCTTGACGTAGGCCGTTGTATATGGCCCTCAACTCCAGGACGTTGATGTGGAGACAAGTCTTTAGAGTTGACCAGAGACCTTGGAAATTTCTTCCCAGTGTGACTGTTCCCCAACCTTGGGGGCTTGCATCCGTGGTGACCAGGATCCAGTCCTGAATGCCGAACCTGCAGCCTTCCGGGAGGTGAGCACTGTGCAGCCACCACAGGAGAGATATCCTGGCTCTGGGAGACAGGGTGATCCTTTGATGCATTTGTAAATGAGACCCGGACCATTTGTCCAGTAGGTCCCATTGAAAAGTCCTCGCATGGAATCTGCCGAAGGGGATGGCCTCGTACGATGCCACCATCTTCCCCAGGACACGTGTGCAGTGAAGCACTGAAACCTTTTTTGGCTTTAATAGGTTCCTGACCAGAGCTATGAGCTCCTGAGCCTTTTCCATCGGAAGGAAAACCTTTTTCTGTTCTGTGTCCAGAATCAGGCCCAAAAAGGTCAGACGCGTTGTAGGAACCAGCTGGGACTTCGGAATATTGAGAATCCAGCCGTGCTGTTGCAACGTCCTTACAGACAGTGATACGCTGTCCAGTAACTTCTCTCGAGATCTCGCCTTTATGAGGAGATCGTCCAAGTATGGGATAATTGTGACACCCTGCTTGCGCAGGAGCACCATCATTTCCGCAATTACCTTGGTGAAAATTCTCGGGGCCGTGGAAAGCCCAAACGGCAACGTCTGAAATTGGTAATGACAGTCCTGTACCGCAAATCTCAGGAACGCCTGGTGAGGAAGAAAAATCAGAACATGAAGGTAAGCATCCTTTATGTCCAGGGAAACCATCCAATCCCCCCCCTCCAGGCTGGCGATGACCGCTCTGAGCGATTCCATCTTGGACTTGAACTTTTTCAAGTACAGGTTCAGGGATTTCAGATTCAAAATGGGTCTGACCGAACCGTCCGGTTTCGGAACCACAAACAGGGTTGAGTAATACCCCTTTCCTTGATGGAGAAGAGGAACCTTGACTATCACCTGTTGCAGGTACAATTTTTGAATTGCGGTTAACACTAACTCCCTTTCTGACGGAGAAGCTGGCAGAGCCGATTTGAAAAACCGGCGAGGAGGCATCTCTTCGAATTCCAGCCTGTATCCCTGAGAAACAATCTCTATTACCCAGGGATCCACCTGTGAGTGAACCCAGACGTGGCTGAAATATCGAAGACGTGCCCCCACTTGATTTGACCCGCCCAGGGAAGCCCCAGCGTCATGCGGTGGATTTTGCAGACGTAGGGGGGGGACTTCTGCTCCTGGGAACTAGCTGTGTGCAGCTTTTTTCCCTTGCCTTTACCTCTGGCAAGAAAGGACGATCCCCGTACCTTTTTGCTTTTATTTGAACGAAAGGACTGCATTTGGTAATGAGGTGCCTTCTTAGTATGTTGTGGGGAAACATAAGGTAAAAAATTCGATTTACCAGCCGTAGCAGTAGAAATAAGGTCCGAGAGGCCTTCTCCAAACAACTCTTCCCCCTTGTAAGGCAACGACTCCATATGCTGCTTTGAGTCGGCATCCCCCGTCCACTGTCGGGTCCACAAGAGTCGCCTAGCAGAAATAGACATAGCATTTATTCTGGAGCTTAGTACACAAATGTCTCTTTGAGCATCCCTCATATATAACGCAGCATCCTTGATATGCTCTAGGGTCATTAGAATGGTATCCTTATCTAGGGTCTCAATCTCCGTAGACAAGGAATCTGTCCATGCTGCGACAGCACCACAAACCCAGGCCGATGCCATAGCCGGCCTAACAATAGTACCAGAATGTGTGTAAATGTACTTCATGGTAACTTCCTGCTTACGATCCGCAGGATCTTTGAGGGTAGCAGTATCCTGGGAAGGCAGTGCCACCTTCTTGGATAAGCGTGTCAACGCCTTGTCTACTTTAGGCGAAGATTCCCATCGTATCCTGTCCTTTTGTGGGAAGGGATACGCCATAAGAATCCTTTTGGGAACTTGTAGTCTCCTGTCTGGAGATTCCCAAGCCTTTTCGCACAATTCGCTTAGCTCAAATGAGGACGTAAAGGTGATCTCAGGCTTTTTCTCTTTATACATGTGTACCCTCGTCTCAGTAATATGCAAAACCTCTTTAATAGCAATGATCATGTAACGAATACCTTTAGCCACTTTTGGCTGTAATTTTGCATCCTCATAGTCGACACTGGAATCTGAATCCGTGTCGGTATCTGTGTCAGTGATCTGGGATAATGTGCGTTTCTGAGACCCAGAAGGTCCCGGTGCCACTGGGACAGGCATGGTCTGACTACCTGACTGATCCCTAGCCTCAGTCTTGTCTAATCTCTTATGCAATAAAGTTACATTAGCATTCAAGACATTCCACATATCCATCCAGTCCGGTGTCGACCTGACAATCATGCACTCCCCCTCCTCCTTAGGCGAGCCTTCATCGTCAAACATGTCGACACACGCGTACCGACACTCCACACACACAGGGAAAACTCCTTTCTGAAGACAGGTTCCCCTTTAGGCCCTTTGGAGAGACAGAGAGAGAGAGTATGCCAGCCCACACCCCAGCGCTATATGACCCCAGAGAAAAACACAGAATGTTTACCCAGTAGCGCTGCTGTAATGTATAATCGCCAATTATGTGCCCCCCCTCTACTTTAAAACCCTCTTTCACCGTGTGTCAAGCAGGGGAGAGTCCGGGGAGCTTCCTCTCAGCGGTGCTGTGGAGAGAAAATGGCACTGGTGAGTGCTGAGGGAGAAGCCCCGCCCCCTCGGCGGCGGTCTACTGTCCCACTCAAACTTTGTAAAACATGGCGGGGGCTCTTTTATATACATGTACAGTGCCCACCTGTACATGTATATAGGTCATTTTGCCATAGGAAAGGTATTCATTGCTGCCCAGGGCGCCCCCCTTGCGCCCTGCACCCTTACAGTGACCGGAGTGTGTGAGGTGTATGGGAGCAATGGCGCACAGTTGCAGTGCTGTGCGTTACCTCAGTGAAGCACCTGAAAGGCTTCTGCCGCCTCAGAGTCTTCTTTCTTCTTTTCTTCCGGCTCTGTGAGGAGAACGGCGGCGCGGCTCTGGGATGAACGCCCAGGACGAACCTGTGTTCCACTCCCTCTGGAGCTAATGGTGTCCAGTAGCCGAGAAGCAGAGCCTATCATTTAAGTAGGTCTGCTCCTCTCTCCTCAGTCCCTCGATGCAGGGAGTCTGTTGCCAGCAGTGCTCCCTGAAAATAAGAAAAAACCTAATAAATATGCTTTCTTAGATGGAAACTCAGGAGAGCTCCCTGCAGTGCACCCATCTCTTCTGGGCACAGTCTAAAAACTGAGGTCTGGAGGAGGGGCATAGAGGGAGGAGCCAGTGCACACCCAGAGTCTAAAGTCTTTCTTAAAGTGCCCATGTCTCCTGCGGAGCCCGTCTATTCCCCATGGTCCTTACGGAGTCCCAGCATCCTCTAGGACGTCAGAGAAATATATGCTGCTTTGAAGGTCTCAATGACCACAGTGGCCTCCATCATCTGTAAATGGAAGAAGTTCAGAACCACCAGGACTCTTCCTAGAGCTGGCCGGCCATCTAAACTGAGTGATTGGGGGAAAAGGGCCCTAGTCAAGGAGGTTACCAAGAACCCGATGGTCACTCTGTCAGAGCTACAGCATTCCTCTGTGGAGAGAGGAAAATCTTCCAGAAGGACAACCATCTCTGCAGCAATCCACCAAGCAGGCCTGTATGATAGATTTGCCAGATGGAAGCCACTCCTTAGTAAAAAGCACATGGCAGCACGCCTGGTGTTTGCCAAAATTCACCTGAAGGACTCTCAGACCATGAGAAACAAAATTCTCTGGTCTGATGAGACAAAGATTGAACCCTTTCGCGTGAATGCCAAGCATCATGTTTGGAGGAAACCAGGCACCGCTCATTACCAGGCCAATACCATCCCTACAGTGAATCATGGTGGTGGCAGCATCATGCAACTTGGAGACTAGTGAGGATAGAGGGAAAGATGAATGCAGCAATATACAGAAACATCCTGGATGAAAACCTGCTCCAGAGTGCTCTTGACCACAGACTGGGGCGACGGTTCATCTTTCAGCAGGACAATGACCCTAAGCACACAGCCAAGATATCAAAGGAGTGGCTTCAGGACAACTCTGTGAATGTCCTTGAGTTGCCCAGCCAAAGCCAAGACTTGAATCCGATTGAACATCTCTGGCGAGATCTGAAAATCCAACCTGATGGAGCTTGATAGGTGCTGCAAAGAGGAATGGCCAAAACTGCTCAAAGATAGGTGTGCCAAACTTGTGGCAACATATTCAAGGAGGATCTGGGGAGGCCGGATGTAATTCTTTCTTATATAACTCGAGGTTCTAGGATAAGTAACTGAATTTAGAGATAATCTACAATACTCTGGAAAGAGCTGGAAGAATGTTCACTGAGAGACGTGGCTGAAGAACTCAAAAGACTGCTGCAGAAGTCTGAATGCTGATGAGGCGTGACTGAAGAACACTGAATATAACTGTTGAAGAATGAATGCTGCAGTGGCTTGACTGAAGAACACAAACTATAAGTGTTGCTGAATGAATGCTGCAGAGACGTGACCGAAGAACACTGGATATTACTGTTGAAGAATGAATACTGCAGAGACATGATTGAAGAACACTGGATATAACTTAAAGAATGAATGCTGCAGAGACGTGACTGAAGGGGACACTGGCTATTGCTGCTTTGAAGACTGAGGAATGTATGCTGAATAGACGTGGCTAGGAGGCACTGCGGTTGACCGGGGAGCCCCTCTATGGTCACAGGGCACCCGGAGGGCGGACAGCTGCGGACTGCAGAACAGAGAAGCAGCCGGCAGATGTGCAGTGGAAGGTGAAAGACAGGCTTGCACAGCAGAGTTGGAGACCCTTTGGATCACGGGAAACCACAGGGGACACCTGAGGGAGCTCAGAGCTGGAGATTCTGCCCTAGGTAGTAATATTGTCAGAATCCATTTGGAATTTCCTCCGTAGGAACATATTCACAGGGACTGATGTTCTCGGTACAATAGCAGGTTTATTTATACAGAGTAAAGCAGTAAACCAGGAATGATTGGAGAACTCAAAATGAAAGGGAAAACTGAAATTGCACTTGCAATGGTGGGAGTCTGGGAAGTACTTGGCAGTGCTGGATACTTGGGAACACACTTGTGATGCTGGGATTGGAAACTCACTTGTGATGCTGGGGAATGAGGGGACACAGAGACGCTGGAAACTGTGGGTACACGGGAACGCCAGGAGACTGTGAGTACACGGACACACTGAAGACTGTGATTACATGAAGACGCTGTAGACTGATCACACTTGAGACGCTAAAGACTGTGAAGAAAATGAAATGCTGTAGACTGTGGAAAAACTTGAGACGCTGTGGACTGTGAAGGCACTTGTAACACTGTAGAGTGTA
Source organism: Pseudophryne corroboree (assembly GCF_028390025.1). NCBI lineage: Eukaryota > Metazoa > Chordata > Amphibia > Anura > Myobatrachidae > Pseudophryne > Pseudophryne corroboree. The sequence goes on along the minus strand of NC_086452.1, from coordinate 330,148,731 downwards.
TAGACACTGTAATAGAATTGCTCTGCAGCAGAATTAGCACCGTAGCAGGATGCACTTGAGCAGAGATTGCGGGGTTGTAGGATTGCACTGTAGAAGGTTAGCACCGTAGCAGGATGCACTTTAGCAGAGATGCGGCATTGCAGGATTGCACTGTAGAAGGTTAGCACCGTAGCAGGATGCACTTTAGCAGAGATGCAACATTGCAGGATTGCACTGTAGAAGGTATGCAACATAGCAGGATAACGGGATTGCACTGTAGCAGGATCACACTGTAACAGAGTAGCTACACAGGATAGCTGTTGGAGCCCGACAGTACTATGGATGATGTTAGCAGTAGAGTACAGCATAACCAGGAACAGGAATGGAGACAACCTTGACACGATGAACTGGCAACTGGGAACCTGTGTGGCTGGCCTATATAGTGAGTTCAGGTGCTGCTCACTGCTGTGGTAACAGCTAATTACCAAGCTGCAGATACAGAGCAGAGTGCTGAGCACCAGAGCAGAGGACGTCTCCCCAGACATGGAGGAGAAACTGCATGGATCGTGACAAATTAAAAGTACTGGCAGCATGCAAGAGTGGGCTAACCCCTTTTGTAAGAGGAAGCTGCCTCCCATTAAAGCCCTCTTTTTGGTTCAGAAACTAAATAGATCATACCATCCAATTCTGAATCTGAAATTACTGAACAAGTACCTCGAGGTCCCTAGGTTCCATATGGAAATTCTGCGGTCTATTGTCCTGGCTATACGACCTGGAGACTACATGGTCTCCTTGGATATTCAGGATGCGTACCTCCATTTACCTATTGCACCCTGTCATCAACTATATCTTCACTTTGCTGTTTGCAACAGCATTTCCAATTCCAGGCCCTTCCCTTTGGACTGTCTACAGCACCCAGGGTGTTCACCAAACTCATGGCAGTGATGGCGGCCACTCTCTAGAAACGGGGAATTCGGATACTGCTTTACCTGGATGACTTGCTTCTTTTGGCGCAGTCTCTAATGGTGCTGGAAAGTCACCTACAACTGATGGTGGCCTAACTTCAAAACCTAATCAACTAGCCGAAGTCCTCGCGCATACCATCCCAGGGGATGCAGCTCCTGGGAGCACTGGACGCCAGGGTACAATGCATACTGCTCCCACAGGACAAGATTGCAACCTTGCAGTTGCGCATCCGCAACCTACTCCGCAGTCATCCCAGGGTCTCAGTTCATTCAGCAATGCAGATCCTAGGCTCCGTGGTCTCAGTGTTCGATATGGTGGAATATGCCCAATTTGGATGGGCTTACTGTCTCAAATCAAATCCCATACCTTATTCTACTCCAATCTCTTCGGGTATCTCTGTCATGGTGGTTACAAACGACCAATCTAGACAAGGCCGACCATTCTGGATCCCACACTGGACACTCCTCACCACAGATGCCAGTCTAAGGGGCTGGGGGTGGGGCTGCCACAGGCAGTCACTACTTTCAGGGTCGCTGGTCTTTGTCAGAAAGGGCTCTCCCGGCCAACGTCCTGGAACTTTGAGTTATCTATCAGGCCCTTCTGATGTCCCAGGCCCTGCTCCATGGCAGTGGCATATATAAATCAACAGTGCGGCACTCACAGTGCTGCAGCGATGCAGGAGGTAACAAGGATTCCCGCCAGGGCAGAACTTCACTTCATATCCGCAATCTTCATTCCAGGAGTCCTCAACTGGGAAGCAGACTTCCTCACTTGACAGGACATTCACACCGGGAAATGGTCTCTCTACCCAGAGGTCTTTCAGGTGCTGGTATGCAAATAGCGACTTCCGGACATCGAGCTCATGGCCTCCAGACACAATCAAAAAGTTCCAGTATACGGGGCCAGGGCGAGAGATCCAGCAGCAAGCTTCGTTGATGCTTTCAGTCTCTCGGGACTTTCAACTGACCTATCTCTTCCCTTCAGTGTCTCTACTTCCCAGAGTTCTCCGAAAATTCAAAGAGGTTGGCGGCACGATCATACTACTGGTTTCAGCATGGAGACTTCTCCATAGACAAGCCCTTCACTCTGCCTTTTCATCAGGACCTACTCTCCTAAGGGCCCTGCCTCCATCTGGACCTGCCTCGTCTGTCTTTGACAGTGTGGCTCTTGAGACTTCCCTCCTAAGGGAAGGTTTCTCTGAGCAGGTGGTTCAAATGGTATATTGACTGCCTCCTGTGTAAGGAGCTGTAAGTCATGATATGCACAAAGTAATGCATTTTTTGTATGAGTGCAATACAGAAATGTGTTTGGTTATGCCACAAAATATTGGGGGTAATTCCAAGTTGATCGCAGCAGGATTTTTGTTAGCAATTGGGCAAAACCATGTGCACTGCAGGGGAGGCAGATATAACATGTGCAGAGAGAGTTAGATTTGGGTGGGGTGTGTTCAATCTGCAATCTAAATTGCAGTGTAAAAATAAAGCAGCCAGTATTTACCCTGCACAGAAATAAAATAACCCACCCAAATCTAACTCTTTCTGCACATGTTATATCTGCCTCCCCTGCAGTGCACATGGTTTTGCTCAATTGCTATCAAAAATCCTGCTGCGATCAACTTGGAATTACCCACATTGTGTTAGGTGTAAGGAGAAAATATTTGCCTGTTCCAATTAGAGATGAGCGGGTTCGGTTCCTCGGGATCCGAACCCCCCCCCCCCCCTCCCCGTACTTCACCTATTTTACACGGTTCCGAGGCATCCTTGGATCTCCCCGCCTTGCCCGGTTAACCAGAACGCGCCCGGACGTCATCATCCCGCTGTTGGATTCTCACGAGATTTGTATTCTATATAAGGAGCCACGCGTCGCCGCCATTTTCACTCGTGCTTTGGAGATTGAACGGAGAGGACGTGGCTGCGTTCTCTCCCTGAAAAGCTCCGTAATCTGTGCTCAGTGTGCTGAAAATATCTGTGCTCAGTGTGCTGCAAATAATCTGTGCTCAGTGTGCTGAAAATATCTACGTTCTCTGCCTGAAACGCTCCATATCTATGCTCAGTGTGCTGCAAATATCTGATCAGTGTGCTGCATTGTGGGGACTGGGGACCAACAGTATATAATATATATACTTTTCTATAGCTTCTATACTGCTTGTCAGGACACACATGGGTCACAGTTACACCGCTCTGTACTGATATATACAATAATATATATACTTTTCTATAGCCTCTATACTGCTTGTCAGGACACATGTGTCACAGTTACACTGCTCTGTACTGATATATACAGTAATATATATACTTTTCTTTAGCTTCTATACTGCTTGTCAGGACACACATGTGTCACAGTTACACCGCTCTGTACTACTACTGATCTGATATACAGTAATATATATATACTTTTCTATAGCTTCTATACTGCTTGTCAGGACACATGTGTCACAGTTACACCGCTCTGTACTGATATATACAATAATTTTAAATAATTTTCTATAGCTTCTATACTGCTTGTCAGGACACACATGTGTCACAGTTACACCGCTCTGTACTACTACTGATAAACAGTAATATATATACTTTCTATAGCTACTATACTGCTTGTCAGGACACACGTGTCACAGTTACACCGCTCTGTACTACTACTGATAAACAGTAATATATATACTTTTCTATAGCTTCTATACTGCTTGTCAGGACACGTGTCACAGTTACACTGCTCTGTACTGATATATATACAATAATATATATACTTTTCTATAGCTTCGATACTGCTTGTCAGGACACGTGTCACAGTTACACCGCTCTGTACTGATATATACAATAATTTTAAATCATTTTCTATAGATTCTATACTGCTTGTTGTCAGGTCCGGGTGTTTTTGTGAATCCGTTAACCCGGGACCAACCACAGGTGTAGGTGCTGGGGTATGAAGAAAGCAGGGAGGACGAAGAAAGTTCCGTTTCATATATTTATTGAAAATAACAATTCAGTAAAGTGGTAAATGGCAAGTTATTAATCACCATAGTATACTGACGTATTGCATGAATATGAATAATATAAATAATATGCAGGATATATCTTAAAGAAAAAATAAAAGAAATGTTCATGGAATTGCGTTTAAAACAGGCTGGAGAATAAATGTTAAATTGTCCAAATATAAACAAGCTTTGATGCTGAACTGTAGAATGTGTTTAACTGGGTAATGCAGACATGAAGAAATAACTGTGAGGATTTGCAATGAAGTTTTGAGAGGTAACTGAGAGACTGTGAAGAATTATCCTTGTAATGGCAACATAGAAAGTAAAGTACTAAATTGGGTTACTTGCGAGTTCCGGAGATCACTGTGAGACTAGCAGATGATATAAGTGATGAACGGGTTAAATGCAGAGCAGAACAAACGAACAGCTGAAGTTAGTGGAATCCTCCAAACTCTGTATGGTTGAGAGCAGGCAGACAGGGTTTCCTCATGCAAGACTCTGGGAATCCAATTGTTACCAGTAGGTGCGTGATTAACTGACAGCACAGCGGGGAGCCGGTGGATCTTTAGCAGTGAAGGCTGCAGATGGGCCTCTGGGAACGGAGGCGATATCTGGACCACGGGAATCACACAGGAATGCACGGAGAGAGCTCAGAGCTAGAGCACAGCGTTGATACAACAAAGCACTGGCCCAGAGTAACATAATCCCAGCCTACTTAAAGGCAGCACAAGCACGGGATTGGCTTACACCTGCCCACAGGTGTTTTCACAAGTGCTCTGTATTACCTATTTGGTCTCCAACATGGCCACCTCCTATACAGCAGACACACCGCAGTGCCTTAGGCCATTTGGTCCCCGCACTCCCGGTTCCCAGACTCTGCATTACCTGTGCCACTGATCACGCCGCGTCCCCACACGGGCGCACAGAACCGCGAGCAACCGCACTGGCAACGGATGAACCCCAGAACCCGCAAAGGTGAGAGACCGGTTCGTGACAGTACCCCCTCTTCTACGGGTGGTGTCCGAACACCTTTGAACCTTATCAGGATTTTTGGAGAAGTATTTCTGTACCAGTCTTGGAGCATGAACATCTTCAGATAAAACCCAGGATCTCTCCTCCGGACCGTAACCCTTCCAGTCGACCAAAAACTGTAAACGTCCATATCGAGAACGTGAGTCTACAATCGCTTTAACTTCAAATTCCTCATCTTGCACAGAGTCAACTTTAGGAGATTTGGACTGGGTAGTACGAAACTTATTGAGAATCAAAGGCTTCAATAAAGATGTATGAAAGCGTTAGGAATTCTCAAAGATGGTGGCAACTTGACTTTGTATGACACAGGATTGAGTACCTTTACAATGGGAAATGGACCAATAAACTTGGGAGCAAATTTCTTAGAAGGAACTTTGAACCTGAGATTGCGCGTAGAAATCCAAACTTGGTCCCCCACCTTGTAATTCGGTACAGCTTTACGTTTTCTATCTGCGAAAGATTTATAACGAGCGGAAGTTTTGACCAACGACTTACGCACACAACTCCAGATTCTAGATAGACGTTGAAGTTCTTGATCTGCTGCTGGAACCTCTAGGGCTGGCAATGGATGGAACTCTGGCACACGAGGATGAAAGCCGAAGTTAATATAAAAGGGCGTAGATTCTGAAGATGAATGGAAGAGATTATTATGAGCAAATTCTGCCAATGGAAGGTAGTCAACCCAGTCATCCTGTGAGGACGATATATATAGCTGGAGAAATGTTTCAAGGTCTTGGTTGACTCTCTCAGTTTGTCCATCTGTCTGAGGATGATATGCAGAAGAAAAATTCAACTTGACATTTAAAGATGAACAAAGCGACCTCCAAAACTTGGCCACAAACTGTGTTCCCCGATCAGAGATGATCTCTCGAGGAAGGCCATGCAACTTGAAGATTTCAGAGATGAACAATCTGGCTAGTAAAGGGGCTGATGGTAACCCAGTTAATGGAATGAAATGTGCCATTTTCGAAAATCGATCCACTATCACCCAAATGGTATTTCGCCCTTTTGATGGAGGTAGATCGGTCACGAAATCCATTGAGATATGAGTCCATGGTTGTTTGGGTATGGATAATGGATGTAATAAACCTGGTGGAGAACTTCTTGGACTCTTATGTTGGGCACATTTAGGACATGCTGCTATAAACTCTTGGACATCGGCTTTGAGACGTGGCCACCAATAAGACTGTTGAATAAATTTGAGAGTCTTTAGAACCCCAGGATGACCCATGAAGGAAGAGGAGTGAGCCCAGGTAAGCAGCCGTTTACGAAGATTTGTGGCGACAAAGGTTTTGCCAGGCGGAGGAACTGGAGAGGTTCGAGTCATTAAAAAGGACGTAGGATTCACAATGGCTTGATTCGTGGTAGCATCATTTGATTCAGAAGAAGCAAAGGACCGAGAAAGGGCATCTGCCTTTTTGTTCTGAGACCCTGGTCGATAGGTGAGCTTGAAATTGAATCGTGTGAAGAAAAGCGCCCATCTAGCTTGTCGTGGATTCAAGCACTGAGCTGACTGCAGATATAGAAGATTCTTATGATCAGTATAAACTGTAATGCGATGTTGTGCTCCTTCTAGAAGGTATCTCCACTCCTCAAATGCCAACTTGATGGCAAGTAATTCTTGCTCACCGATTGCATAATTACGTTCTGCCGGGAGGAACTTACGGGAGAAATATCCGCAGGGATGGACCTTTTTATCTTCAAAAACTTGTGACAACACAGCTCCTACTGCTTCTGTAGATGCATCCACCTCTAGTAGAAAGGGACGATTCAAATCAGGCTGTCGAAGAATGGGTGCTGACCCAAAATCTTGCTTTAAATCAGAGAAGGCTTTGATTGCTTCAGAAGACCAGTTCGTAGGATTTGCTCCCTTGCGAGTTAGGGCTGTGATGGGAGCAGCTAACGAAGAATAATTCTTAATGAATCTCCTATAGAAATTAGCAAAGCCAAGAAATCGCTGAATCCCCTTGAGAGTTGTAGGAGTGGACCAATCTCGGATAGCTTGTACCTTACCGGGATCCATACATAGCTCTGATCCAGAAATGATGTAACCAAGGAACGGTATGGAAGATACTTCAAAGGTGCACTTCTCTAACTTACAATAAAGTTGATTTTCCCTCAGACGTGTCAGTACCTCTTTAACTTGGTGACGGTGAGACTTTAGATCCTTAGAGAATATTAGGATATCATCCAGGTACACTACTAGACACTTGTAGAGAAGATCACGAAAAAGTTCATTCACATAGCTTTGAAAAACTGCAGGTGCATTACAAAGACCAAAAGGCATTACAAGGTATTCGTAATGCCCATCCCGGGTATTAAAAGCAGTCTTCCACTCGTCCCCTGCCCGGATGCGGATTAAATTGTAGGCCCCTCGGAGATCCAATTTTGTAAACACAGTAGCTCCCTTTACCCGATCAAATAATTCTGGAATTAAGGGTAATGGGTACTTGTTTTTCACAGTGATCTCATTGAGTCCACGGTAATCTATGCATGGTCGTAACCCACCGTCCTTCTTAACGAAAAAGAATCCGGCTCCTGCAGGTGAAGAAGATGGTCTGATAAATCCTTTGGTTAGATTTTCCTGTATATAATCAGACATAGCTTGCGTCTCTGGGATGGATAGCGGATAAATTCGTCCCCTAGGAGGGGTTTTACCCGGAACCAGGACGATTGGGCAGTCCCATTCGCGATGAGGAGGTAGAGAGTCTGCTGCTTGTTTACTGAAAACATCCGCAAAGGATTGATACACCGGAGGTAGGTCGGGAAGGCTAATTGACCGGAGAGGTACAATTGAGGCTAAACAGTCCTTGGTACAAGATTTACCCCACGAAAGGACTTCCATGGTTTGCCAATTAAGTTGAGGATTATATTTCTGCAGCCAAGGTAAACCAAGTATCACATCTTGAGAGGCTTTGGGAATCACGTAGAAGGAGACGTATTCGGAATGGAGCACACCAACTTTCATCTTGAGACATACGGTTCGATGAGTAATTATACCATCTGGAATTCGACTTCCATCCACTGCTGTAACAGCAACTGCTGCTTCCAGAGGCATGGTTTGAACTTTAGACCGTAAGACAAAGGCTGAGGAGATGAAGTTCTCGGCTGCCCCGGAATCTAGGAGAGCTGAAACTTTCACTGTAGAACTTGGAACTTCTAATTGAATAGACAAGGTCGGCTTTTTCCCAGAACGTGATTCTAAAGTAACTCCTAGCTTAACCTCTCTTGAATAAGCTAGGAGCGAGAGTTTCCCGGTCGGAGTTTGCAGAATTTAACTAAATGTTCGGAGGACCCACAGTACATGCAGAGGTTACCCTGTCGACGACGAAGTCGTTCCTCCTCTGTGAGGCGAGAGCGCCCAATCTGCATAGGTTCTTCTGTCGTTACCGGAGACTGTGATGAAGAATCTTGTCGAGGCCTAGGATGATAACGTGGACTGGATCGCTCTGCCCTGGATTTCTCTAAACTTCGCTCCCTGTAGCGTAGTTCAAGTTTGTTACAGAGAGAAATCAATTCATCCAGTTTAGTTGGCACATCCCGGATAGTTAAATCATCCTTGATTCTCTCTGAAAGTCCATTCCAAAACGCGGCGATCAGGGCCTCCTCATTCCAGTTTAACTCTGAAGACAACGTGCGAAACTGAATAATATATTGACTGACCGGACGTAAACTTTGACGTAGACGGAGAATCTCCAAAGATGCTGAGGTGGTCCTGCCTGGTTCGTCAAAGATTCTCCGGAAGGATGATACGAACTCCTTGTAATTAGAGAGGATAGGATCACCTCTTTCCCATAATGGTGATGCCCACTCCAGAGCCTGACCGGAGAGGAGGGCAATAATAAATGCAACCTTAGAACGAGCTGATGGGAAACTGGCGGACAACAGTTCGAACTGGATCTCGCATTGATTCAGGAATCCTCTGCAAAGTTTTGGAGTTCCGTCAAACTTACTCGGAGAGGGTAACTGCAAGCGGGACGTAGGCAGCGTCACAGGAGAAGCTGTAGTGGTAACTGGGACAACCAGAGTTGGAATCTGGACTTGAGACGTTTTAATAGCCGCATGAAGAGTCTCTAAACGGTCTGCCATAGTTTGCATAAACTGCACTATTTGTGTCTGTATAGACTCCTGGTTTTCCAGACGGGAAAGGATATCTGACGTAGCACCGCCTCCTGCGAATTGGTCACTTGACGGATCCATGTGGCCAGTGCTTACTGTCAGGTCCGGGTGTTTTTGTGAATCCGTTAACCCGGGACCAACCACAGGTGTAGGTGCTGGGGTATGAAGAAAGCAGGGAGGACGAAGAAAGTTCCGTTTCATATATTTATTGAAAATAACAATTCAGTAAAGTGGTAAATGGCAAGTTATTAATCACCATAGTATACTGACGTATTGCATGAATAATAGAAATAATATGCAGGATATATCTTAAAGAAAAAATAAAAGAAATGTTCATGGAATTGCGTTTAAAACAGGCTGGAGAATAAATGTTAAATTGTCCAAATATAAACAAGCTTTGATGCTGAACTGTAGAATGTGTTTAACTGGGTAATGCAGACATGAAGAAACAACTGTGAGGATTTGCAATGAAGTTTTGAGAGGTAACTGAGAGACTGTGAAGAATTATCCTTGTAATGGCAACATAGAAAGTAAAGTACTAAATTGGGTTACTTGCGAGTTCCGGAGATCACTGTGAGACTGTAGCAGATGATATAAGTGATGAACGGGTTAAATGCAGAGCAGAACAAACGAACAGCTGAAGTTAGTGGAATCCTCCAAACTCTGTATGGTTGAAAGCAGGCAGACAGGGTTTCCTCATGCAAGACTCTGGGAATCCAATTGTTACCAGTAGGTGCGTGATTAACTGACAGCACAGCGGGGAGCCGGTGGATCTTTAGCAGTGAAGGCTGCAGACGGGCCTCTGGGAACGGAGGCGATATCTGGACCACGGGAATCACACAGGAATGCACGGAGGGAGCTCAGAGCTAGAGCACAGCGTTGATACAACAAAGCACTGGCCCAGAGTAACATAATCCCAGCCTACTTAAAGGCAGCACAAGCACGGGATTGGCTTACACCTGCCCACAGGTGTTTTCACAAGTGCTCTGTATTACCTATTTGGTCTCCAACATGGCCACCTCCTATACAGCAGACACACCGCAGTGCCTCAGGCCATTTGGTCCCCGCACTCCCAGTTCCCAGACTCTGCATTACCTGTGCCACTGATCACGCCGCGTCCCCACATGGGCGCACAGCACCGCGAGCAACCGCACTGGCAACGGATGAACCCCAGAACCCGCAAAGGTGAGAGACCGGTTCGTGACACTTGTCAGGACACACATGTGTCACAGTTACACCGCTCTGTACTGATATATACAATAATTTTAAATCATTTTCTATAGCTTCTATACTACTTGTCAGGACACACGTGTCACAGTTACACCGCTCTGTACTGATATATATATATACAGTAATAAATATACTATTCTATAGCTTCTATACTGCTTGTCAGGACACACGTGTCACAGTTACACCGCTCTGTACTGATATATACAATAATTTTAAATCATTTTCTATAGCTTCTATACTGCTTGTCAGGACACACGTGTGTCACAGTTACACCGCTCTGTACTGATATATACAATAATTTTAAATAATTTTCTATAGCTTCTATACTGCTTGTCAGGACACGTGTCACAGTTACACCGCTCTGTACTGATATATACAATCATTTTAAATAATTTTCTATAGCTTCTATACTGCTTGTCAGGACACACGTGTGTCACAGTTACACCGCTCTGTACTGATATATACAATAATTTTAAATAATTTTCTATAGCTTCTGTACTGCTTGTCAGGACACACATGTGTCACAGTTACACTGCTCTGTACTGATATATACAATAATTTTAAATCATTTTCTATAGCTTCTATACTGCTCGTCAGTACACACGTGTGTCACAGTTACACCGCTCTGTACTGATATATACAATAATTTTAAATCATTTTCTATAGCTTCTATACTGCTTGTCAGGACACACATGTGTCACAGTTACACCGCTCTGTACTGATATATACAATAATTTTAAATCATTTTCTATAGCTTCTATACTACTTGTCAGGACACACATGTGTCACAGTTACACCGCTCTGTACTGATATATACAATAATTTTAAATCATTTTCTATAGCTTCTATACTGCTTGTCAGGACACACGTGTGTCACAGTTACACCGCTCTGTACTGATATATACAATAATTTTAAATCATTTTCTATAGCTTCTATACTGCTTGTCAGGACACACGTGTGTCACAGTTACACCGCTCTGTACTGATATATACAATAATTTTAAATCATTTTCTATAGCTTCTATACTGCTTGTCAGGACACATGTGTCACAGTTACACCGCTCTGTACTGATATATACAATAATTTTAAATCATTTTCTATAGCTTCTATACTGCTTGTCAGGACACACGTGTGTCACAGTTACACCGCTCTGTACTGATATATACAATAATTTTAAATCATTTTCTATAGCTTCTATACTACTTGTCAGGACACACATGTGTCACAGTTACACCGCTCTGTACTGATATATACAATAATTTTAAATCATTTTCTATAGCTTCTATACTGCTTGTCAGGACACACGTGTGTCACAGTTACACCGCTCTGTACTGATATATACAATAATTTTAAATCATTTTCTATAGCTTCTATACTGCTTGTCAGGACACACATGTGTCACAGTTACACCGCTCTGTACTGATATATACAATAATTTTAAATCATTTTCTATAGCTTCTATACTGCTTGTCAGGACACACATGTGTCACAGTTACACCGCTCTGTACTGATATATACAATAATTTTAAATCATTTTCTATAGCTTCTATACTGCTTGTCAGGACACACATGTGTCACAGTTACACCGCTCTGTACTGATATATACAATAATTTTAAATCATTTTCTATAGCTTCTATACTGCTTGTCAGGACACACGTGTGTCACAGTTACACCGCTCTGTACTGATATATACAATAATTTTAAATCATTTTCTATAGCTTCTATACTGCTTGTCAGGACACACGTGTGTCACAGTTACACCGCTCTGTACTGATATATACAATAATTTTAAATCATTTTCTATAGCTTCTATACTGCTTGTCAGGACACATGTGTCACAGTTACACCGCTCTGTACTGATATATACAATAATTTTAAATCATTTTCTATAGCTTCTATACTGCTTGTCAGGACACACATGTGTCACAGTTACACCGCTCTGTACTGATATATACAATAATTTTAAATCATTTTCTATAGCTTCTATACTGCTTGTCAGGACACATGTGTCACAGTTACACCGCTCTGTACTGATATATACAATAATTTTAAATCATTTTCTATAGCTTCTATACTGCTTGTCAGGACACACATGTGTCACAGTTACACCGCTCTGTACTGATATATACAATAATTTTAAATCATTTTCTATAGCTTCTATACTGCTTGTCAGGACACATGTGTCACAGTTACACCGCTCTGTACTGATATATACAATAATTTTAAATCATTTTCTATAGCTTCTATACTGCTTGTCAGGACACACATGTGTCACAGTTACACCGCTCTGTACTGATATATACAATAATTTTAAATCATTTTCTATAGCTTCCATACTATAAACAAAAAAACTCAAATAATAGCGCTCAGTGTGGTTTCATATATGATAACTGGAAAAATACTTATAGTCCATATGAATATGTTTAAAGAGTCCAATCTCGGGATGATTCCTCCTGTTGTTATCTAAGGACGAACAAATCTTCCACTCCATACGACGTATCAACAAGATATGTGAACAAAAGCAAAAATAGGCATCATGGTGTAATACGTCTTTAAATGCTGGAAATGCACAGTGCAGCATGAAAACCAATTTTCAAAGAAGATGGATGGCGTACCCCACTCACAATTAATAGGACTGATCTCCACACATAAAGGTATCTTTCATTCCACCAAAAAACTATAGGTCAGGCATATAGTACAGTGTGTACCATTACTTTCTTGATATAGCTTCCATACTGCTTGTCAGGACACACATGTGTCACAGTTACACCACTCTGTACTACTACTGATATACAGTAATATATATACTTTTCTATAGCTTTTATACTGCTTGTCAGGACACGTGTCACAGTTACACTGCTCTGTACTGATATATATACAATAATATATATACTTTTCTATAGCTTCTAGTATTACAGTGCAGCATTTTGGTGACCAACAGTATACATATATAGTACAGTACAGTAGGCCATTGCTATTGATATACTACTGGCATATAATTCCACACATTAAAAAATGGAGAACAAAAATGTGGAGGGTAAAATAGGGAAAGATCAAGATCCACTTCCACCTCGTGCTGAAGCTGCTGCCACTAGTCATGGCCGAGACGATGAAATGCCATCAACGTCGTCTGCCAAGGCCGATGCCCAATGTCATAGTAGAGAGCATGTAAAATCCAAAAAACAAAAGTTCAGTAAAATGACCCAAAAATCAAAATTAAAAGCATCTGATGAGAAGCGTAAACTTGCCAATATGCCATTTACGACACGGAGTGGCAAGGAACGGCTGAGGCCGTGTCCTATGTTCATGGCTAGTGGTTCAGCTTCACATGAGGATGGAAGCACTCATCCTCCCGCTAGAAAAATGAAAAGACTTAAGCTGGCAAAAGCACAGCAAAGAACTGTACGTTCTTCTAAATCACAAATCCCCAAGGAGAGTCCATTTGTGTCGGTTGCGATGCCTGACCTTCCCAACACTGGATGGGAAAAGGTGGCACCTTCCACCATTTGCACGCCCCCTGCAAGTGCTGGAAGGAGCACCCGCAGTCCAGTTCCTGATAGTCAAATTGAAGATGTCACTGTTGAGGTACACCAGGATGAAGATATGGGTGTTGCTGGCGCTGAGGAGGAAATTGACAAGGAGGATTCTGATGGTGAGGTGGTTTGTTTAAGTCAGGCACCCGGGGAGACACCTGTTGTCCGTGGGATGAATATGGCCATTGACATGCCTGGTCAATTTACAAAAAACAATCACCTCTTCGTTGTGGAATTATTTCAATAGAAATGCGGACAACAGGTGTCAAGCCATGTGTTGCCTTTGTCAAGCTGTAATAAGTAGGGGTAAGGACGTTAACCACCTAGGAACATCCTCCCTTATACGTCACTTGGAGCGCATTCATCAGAAGTCATTGACAAGTTCAAAAACTTTGGGTGACAGCGGAAGCAGTCCACTGACAACTAAATCCCTTCCTCTTGTACCCAAGCTCCTGCAAACCGCACCACCAACTCCCTCAGTGTCAATTTCCTCCTTAGACAGGAACGCCAATAGTCCTGCAGGCCATGTCACTGGCAAGTCTGACAAGTCCTCTCCTAACTGGGACTCCACCGATGGATCCTTGAGTGTAACGCCTACTGCTGCTGGCGCTGCTGTTGTTGCTGCTGGGAGTCGATCATCATCCCAGAGGGGAAGTCGGAAGACCACTTGTACTACTTCCAGTAAGCAATTGACTGTCCAACAGTCCTTTGCGAGGAAGATGAAATATCACTGCAGTCATCCTGCTGCAAAGCGGATAACTCAGGTCTTGGCAGCTGCGGTGGTGTTAAACGTGTGTCCGGTCTCCACCGTTAATTCACAGGGAACTAGAGAATTGATCGAGGTACTGTGTCCCCAGTACCAAATACCGTCTAGGTTCCATTTCTCTAGGCAGGCAATACAGAGAATGTACACAGACGTCAGAAAAAGAGTCACCTGTGTCCTAAAAAATGCAGTTGTACCCAATGTCCACTTAACCACGGACATGTGGACAAGTGGAGCAGGGCAGACTCAGGACTATATGAATGTGACAGCCCACTGGGTATATGTATTGCTTCCCGCAGCAAGAACAGCAGCGGCGGCACCAGTAGCAGTATCTCGCAAATGCCAACTCGTTCCTAGGCAGGCTTCGCTTTGTATCACCGCTTTCCATAAGAGGCACACAGCTGACAACCTCTTACGGAAACTGAGGAACATCATCGCAGAATGGCTTACCCCAATTGGACTCTCCTGGGGATTTGTGACATCGGACAATGCCACCAATATTGTGCGTGCATTACATGTGGGCAAATTCCAGCACGTCCCATGTTTTGCACATACATTGAATTTGGTGGTGCAGAATTTTAAAAAAAATGACAGGGACATGCAAGAGATTCTGTCGGTGGCCCAAAGAATTGCGGGCCACTTTCGTCATTCAGCCACCGCGTGCCCAGCAAACACTCCTGAACCTGCCCCGCCATCATCTGAAGCAAGAGGTGGTAACGAGGTGGAATTCAACCCTCTATATGCTTCAGAGGATGGAGGAGCAGCAAAAGGCCATTCAAGCTTATACATCTGCCTACGATATAGGCAAAGGAGGGGGAATGCACCTGACTCAAGCGCAGTGGAGAATGATTTCAACGTTGTGCAAGGTTCTGCAACCCTTTGAACTTGCCACACGTGAAGTCAGTTCAGACACTGCCAGCCTGAGTCAGGTCATGAGGGGCATCAGGCTTTTGCAGAAGAAGCTGGAGAGATTAAAGGAGGAGCTAAAATGGAGCGATTCCGCTAGGCATGTGGGACTTGTGGATGGAGCCCTTAATTTGCTTAACCAGGATTCACGGGTGGTCAATCTGTTGAAATCAGAGCACTACATTTTGGCCACCGTGCTCGATCCTAGGTTTAAAGCCTATGTTGTATCTCTCTTTCCGGCAGACACAAGTATGCAGAGGTGCAAAGACCTGCTGGTGAGACACTTGTCAAGTCAAGAGGAATGTGACCCGTCAACAGATCCTCCTTCACATTCTCCCGCAACTGGGGCTGCGAGGAAAAGGCTAAGAATTCCGAGCCCACCCACTGGCGGTGATGCAGGGCAGTCTGGAGTGAGTGCTGACATCTGGTCCGGACTGAAGGACCTGCCAACGATTACTGACATGTCGTCTACTGTCACTGCATATGATTTTGTCACCATTGAAAGAATGGTGGAGGATTATATGAGTGACCGCATCCAAGTAGGCACGTCAGACAGTCCGTACGTATACTGCCAGGAAAAAGAGGCAATTTGGAGGCCCTTGCACAAACTGGCTTTATTTTACCTAAGTTGCCCCCCCCTCCAGTGTGTACTCCGAAAGAGTGTTTAGTGCAGCCGCTCACCTTGTCAGCAATCGGCGTACGAGGTTGCTTCCAGGAAATGTGGAGAAGATGATGTTCATCAAAATGAATTATAATCAATTCCTCCGTGGAGACATTCACCAGCAATTGCCTCCAGAAAGTACAATATAATCTGTGAGGAGGGGGATGTACACAGTGAAAGGGGTGAGAGGGGTGAGGAATCGGACGATGAGGAGGAGGACATCTTGCCTCTGTAGAGCCAGTTTGTGCAAGATTGATTGCTTCTTTTTTGGTGGGGGCTCAAACCAACCAGTCATTTCAGCCACAGTCGTGTGGCATACCCTGTCACTGAAATGATGGGTTTGTTAAAGTGTGCATGTCCTGTTTATACAACATAAGGGTGGGTGGGAGGGCCCAAGGACAATTCCATCTTGCACCTCTTTTTTTAAATTTATTTATCTCTGCATCATGTGATATTTGGGGCTAATTTTTTTAAGTGCCATCCTGTCTGACACTGCAGTGCCACTCCTAGATGGACCAGGTGTTTGTGCCGGCCACTTGGGTCGCTTAGCTTAGTCATCCAGCGACCTCGGTGCAAATTTTAGGACTAAAAATAATATTGTGAGGTGTGAGGTGTTCAGAATAGACTGGAAATGAGTGGAAATTATGGTTATTGAGGTTAATAATACTATGGTATCAAAATGACCCCCACATTCTATGATTTAAGCTGTTTTTGAGTTTAAAAAAAAAAAAAAAACAGCCGAATCCAAAACACACCCGAATCCGTCAAAAATTTTTTAGGGAGGTTTCGCCAAAACGCGTCCGAATCCAAAACACGGCCGCAGAACTGAATCCAAAACCAAAACACAAAACCCGAAAAATGTCCGGTACACATCTCTAGTTCCAATGTTCAGATGCAAAGGCTTTAAATGCAATCGTTGCTTTGGCATTCAGAGAAAATATTACCAGCTTTCACATGTAGCACATAGTTATCGAGCAGCTTTATTTTACCCTGCAGTTAAGAGGTAAGCAGCAACGCATTTAACTCACACCACATTTTAAAGGTGCGCCAACTAAAGTCTTAACATTGCTTTGATAGTAAGGAGGAGTAACTACAATAATCCAAAACATAGTTAACTGCTGTACAAATAAAATATATATTATTATATATAAAATCTTTTAAGTTTCAGTAATTTGGAAGGTTTAGGATACATGCGGTATTATGCAAGTCCTCCCATAATCCTCGGCTGTGACTCCGCTTAAAAGCTGCAGTGATAAAAATTGTCCATGTTATATTTAGTGTGTGTGTGTGTGTGTGTGTGTGTGTGTGTGTGTGTGTGTATATATATATATATCCCTTTTCTTTTACTATTTACGTCAGTAACATGGCAATGACTGATTTGCTCTCTTGCTGGTCAGTGGACTTGTTTGGGAGAGCTAGAATGGAATTTTCCCTGCTTTTCACAACTCTTGCAGTTTACATTTGTGATACAAAGTGACCAAGCTCGCCCATGGGAAGATCCTTTCTGTGCATTGACAACAAGGGGGTTATTCAGGTTTGTTAGCAAACTAAAATAGTAAGCAATTGGGCAAAACCATGTTGCACTGCAGGTAGGGCAGATGTAACATGTACAGAGATAGTTAGATTTGGGTGGGGTGAAAACTAAATTCCAGTGTAAAAATTAAGCGGCCAGTATTTGCCTTGCACAGAAACAATATAACCCAACCAAATCTAAATCTCTCTGCACATGTTACATCTGCTCCACCTGAAGTGCAGCATGGTTTTGCCCATTAGTGTGCTTGTTTGGTTTGCTTAAAAAAACTGAATAGGGGCCTAATTCAGCATAGATTATAGATGTGCGAAAAATCACATATCTACAATCCATAAAGGGGGGTACTCACGGAGCGATATTCTAAGCAATCTGACTAGATTGCTTAGATTTTTAGCAAGATCGCTCCGTGTGTACCCCTAACAGCGATAGCGATGTGCAGCCCCGCGCATCGCTATCGCTGCTGCTAGATTGGCCTGCATGCAGGCCAATCTAGCGGGTCGCTCACTTCACCCGCGGTTCGCTCAGCACACATCTCTCCCAAATCGGCCCATCTATATGGGCCTTTACACTCACATGCGGGGGGACGCCCAGCACTGGGCAAATCAGGCAGAGGCGTTCGCACAAGTGAGATGCCGTCACCTATGTCCATATTCTTCCTGCTGATTTTCTATTGGACAAAACATACCACATGCAAGAAGCTACTGTGGTTCCTCTACTGCTTTGTATACATCGCCGATGGTGGAGCGCCTGCTCAAGACCCGTCCTGCATATGTGCAGAATGGGTTCTGTGTCATCGTAAACAGTGCCCCAGATCCTTTTGGTTCATTGACGATTTGATGGAATATTTTAGTCCAAAATCTGTTTACAGTTGATTTTCAAAATCGACAGAAAATAAAAATCTTAGTAAATTTACCCCTTTGTCTCTTCCCCATTTGTAGTATAGCCTTAATTCAAACTTGTACGCTATTCAATGGTGGGAACACTGCACATGTGCAGAACGGGTCCTGCATCCTCGTACGCAGTGTCCCCTAGGCCCCAGCCTGATTAAATGGCTCAGGGCATTTGGGGGCACCAACAGATATACATACTGTATGTGCAATATTGTACAACTCTGAATCAGGCCCTATGTGTAGTATGGTTTAGCGAAAGAACCAAACACATCTATGCAGGTAACAAACAAACAAACAAACAAAACTTTATTGGTCAGTTACACACACACTAACTCCCAAAATCCATGACTCCTCCTACTGCCATCCATTATGGTAATTGCTTTGTCTTTCACAGCTACTGGAATGTGCTTTGGAGAACATACGGTAAGGGTAACAAATTTATCTAATCACATATGCTAACCACTGGGAGCTTATCAATGGTACTGGCAGGGTCGTAACTAGGTGTGTGCTAGTGGTGCCTGGCACACAGCGCAGATACTCTGGAGGCGCAGGACCACCAGCAACACCTGTCTGACCGCTCTGCTGCCGCAGTCACCGCCGCCGTACGGTGGCGTCCTGGCAGCGTCTCCCCGCCGTCACTAGCTGGCCCCCAGCTGCATTGCCCAGCTACCTCTCACATAGGTAGCCAGGCAGCGCTGCAGCTCCCCCTCCGATCCCCCGTGTGCTGGGAGAGATGACGTCTCTCCCAGCCCGCCCCCAGCCCATCCACAATGCCCTGCGCTGCGAAGAGCGCAGCGTAGAGCAGGAAGACGGAAGAGGAGAGGCGCATCTATCATGCCGGCTCATCACAGATGGTGAGTATAACACACACACACACACACACACACACACACACACACACACACACACACACACACACACACACACACACACACACACACTCTTTCTTTCTTTCTTTCTTTCTTTCTATCTATCTTTCTTTCTATCTTTCTTTCTTTCTCTCTCTTGCTCTCTCTCTCCTTCCTTTCCCTTCCCTCCCCACCCATAATGTGTAAAAAGAAGGACTGCCTGCAGTAATGCGTAAAAAAGGGGGACTGCCAGCCGTAATGCATTAAAAAAGGGGGGCTGCCTGCTGTAATGCGTATAAAAAGGGGGACTGCCTGCTGTAAAGCGTAAAAAAAGTGGATTGCCTGCCGTAATTTGTAAAAAAGGGGGACTGCCTGCCGTAATGTGTAAAAAGGTGGACTTCCTGCTGTAATGTGTAAAAAGGGGGGACTGCCTCCTGTAATGTGTACAAAAGGGGGCTCTGCTGCCATAATGTGTAAAAAAGGGGGCTCTGTTGCTGTATGTGTGGAAAAGGGGGACTTTGTTGTCGTAATGTGTAAAAAGGGAACTGTGCTGCCATAATGTGTAAAAAAGGGGGTCTCTGCCTGCTGTAATGTGTAAAAAAGGGGGACTGCCTGCCATAATGTGTAAAAAAAAAGGGGATTGCCTGCTGTAATGTGTAAAAAGGTGGACTTCCTGCTGTAATGTGTAAAAAGGGGGACTGCCTCCTGTAATGTGTACAAAAGGGGGCTCTGCTGCCATAATGTGTAAAAAAGGGGGATCTGTTGCTGTATGTGTGGAAAAGGGGGACTTTGTTGTCGTAATGTGTAAAAAGGGAACTGTGCTGCCATAATGTGTAAAAAAGGGGGTCTCTGCCTGCTGTAATGTGTAAAAAAGGGGGACTGTCTGCCATAATGTGTAAAAAAAGGGGATTGCCTGCTGTAATGTGTAAAAAAGGGGGTCTCTGTTGCTGTAATGTGTAAAAAGGGGACTCTGCCTGCTTAATGTGTAAAAAGGGGACTCTGCTGCTGTAATGTGTAAAAAAGGGGGGCTATGTTGCTGTAATGTGTAAAAAGGGTACTCTGCCTGCTTAATGTGTAAAAAGGGGGACTCTGCTGCTGTAATGTGTAAAAGGTAGCTATGCCTGACATAAACGGTAAAAGGGAGCTATGCGGCCACGCCCCTTCCCCGTGAAGCCACGCCCCTATATATATTTTTCACTGGCCCAGTTTTGTCTATGGAGGGGCCGATGCTGTTTCTTGCACACAGCGCTAAAATGTCTAGTTAAGGTACTGGGTACTGGAATCAAATAGGTCACTTCAGTCTGTTAACTGTGTTCTTGTCAAAGTACTACGTGTGCTTTTGGTTATAAGTTTATTAGATCGCGTTTGATACCGCCAGTTACTGCAGGCCCAAACATAGTTTGGGTGGTATTCATTATACCGGTTGTTGGGATCCCGGCGCACAGTATACCAGCACCGGAATCGCAACAACCGGCATACCAACACCTTTTCTCCCACTTGGGGTCCACGAGGCCACTGGAGGGAGAATAGATAGCCGTGCCTGCAGTGTAGCGAGCGCAGCGAGTCCACAAGGGGCTCATTTGCACTCGCCCCGCTGTCGGCAAGCCGGCAGTCGGGATCCTGGCGCCGGTATGCTGGCCGGCGGGGACCCGGCCGCCGGCATCTCATACCACACCCATGGTTTAACTTCACGATCTACAACATGAAATTGTAAGGTTGGATATGTAAATTTGAGCATGGCTGGCGGTGCCCAGAGTTTGAAATATCTGACCTGCATATGCAACCAGTTTCACTGAACTTGTATGGTCGACATGTGCATGGATATTCATCTTAAAATATTGTGCATTTGTATCTGGAACAAACCTTGCTGCAATGCAAGGGGTGTAACTGCTTTTGCATATTGCTCGCAAATGCTGGACAGCTTTATTTATTTATTTTTTCAATAATGATTTTTTATTGAATCATAATGAAATACAATATAAGGGGTACAGAAAATGAAAAAGGGGATAAATGAATGGGGGGAAAAATAGTGGAGGGGATAAGACAGGACACACAAATGCATAACATTAAACAACATGGAATAGACAATACAAAAAAATGCTCCTCCCCTGTCTGTCACTATGTTGGTTCCAGGCAGCAGTGATAGGTCATGTCTACAGCATAGTTGTGAATTTGGTATATTATGGTAACTGCATGTTCAGTCAGGGAGAAACAAGTAATGCTTCTAAGAGTTGGCTATATTTGGACATAGATGTAGATTCAATTAGCCACTGGTCCCATACTGCGAAGTCTGGCTCTAATGATCCGTGCATATTGCTTGTTAATTTTGCTAATAAAATGTGAGAACAGTTTATGCAGTTCAATTGGAAATGTCAAGTCGTGGCATCGTGCTGGTATTTTCTCCGTAATGTGCCAACTACAGTATGTGAAGTGTGTACATTGAATGCTATGAAGATGTATTCAATATGGACAAGCAAAAGTACAGATGTGTCCTCCTCATACATCTTGCCTTAATATGCCATGCGACAGGAGATGTCTGGTGTGATTGAGCTGACAAAGTTCCATGCAACTCCGTTAACGTTGGGTGTCTCTTTTTTTGCTGAAAATGTGTCTTATTCACATAAGTGAATAAGACGCACAAGCAGACTCTAATTAAAATTATATGAAGCATGCCTATATTCTGTGTGCGACCGCAGCTGTATATGCATATGAATACTACATTACATTGTTTTTGATGTAGCATTTCATATGCAGATACAGCCGCAGTCTCACACAGAATATAGGTATGCCGCATGTAATTTTGATCAGCAAAAGCTGCTTGTGTGTCCTAGCCACATCATTTTGTGAATAATATGCCTTTTAATGAAAAAAGTTGCACAAAAAGGGTCTCAGTGCTACCAAGTCACAGCATGGTGCAGTGGTTTCCAAACTTTTTTGAATCACGGCACCCTAGAATATCAGAATTTTTTTCACGGCACGCCTAGGCCAAAAATTTCTTATTGAGAAATTTAGAAAGAAATATTACATTAAGTAGATCGCGTTTATATGTCATCCTTAGGGTCAGTTGTGTGGTGAGGGACAAGATTTGCTTCTGTTTGGCCACATATTTTATAACTGGCAGCCACCAGCACTGGTTTTGCTTATTATATTGACCATGAATAATTTGAATTGGTCCTGGACCACCAACCCAGGGCACCCCTGCAAGTGTCCCGAGGCACCCCAGGGAGCCACGGCACACAGTTTGGGAACCTCTGGCATGGTGTGATTAAAAGGGCTGCTTAACATGCAGGTAGGCTATATGTAAGTCTGTACTGACATTTACAGTATGTGTTGTTCGTTTAAGCTGACCGTGTTTGCCTATTCTTGCGTCTTACAGATTAGATCACATTTTATCATACCTCCTAACTGTCCCGATTCCAGTGGGACAGTCCCGCTATTCGGATGCTGTCCCACCCGCAGGTCGCAGTGTTCCGTGGTGCGGGGCAGTTGGGGGAGCCTCTGATCACCCGCTGCTCTGCTCTGCAAAGCAGCCGGTGATAACTGAATAGATGCCGCGCACATGCACATGGCATCTAATCAGCGCTGGGCACTCCCCCAAAATGGCGGAAAACACCCACGTTGTGCGGCTACAACCAGTAAACATAAGACACAACCCTCCCACCTGAGGCCACACACCCTTTTTGGGACGCACTCGGCTTCACAAGAAAGTCTTTATGCGGTTATACCCATCATTTACATCTGTACAACATTCTGTCTGTTACATATCCAGCCTTGAACTCTTTAACATTTTTAGAGATGCCACTCGATCTGTAGTTTGTATGTTTATAGATTTGAACCATAAAGCACTTACAAGCCACACAATCTCTTGTTTTATGTTACGTCTGAATCTCCCATATCATCTGGCGGTCAACCCACAGCTTACCCAGAAAAATGTATGTGTGGTACAAGGAATGGCGCTACCCAGTTGCTATAGGAAATATGGTCACAAATAACTAGAGATCTATAGTGAAAAGGTAGAGATATATTCATAAAAAGAAAAAATGGTGGGATATATAGTTATATTAGGTGATTCATCGCGCCCTACGGGCGCTCTTCACACAGTCGTAAGGGGCTACGCCCCCTTAACCCTTGTACACCCTTGTGGTGTGCAATATTTCTATTATATGGAGCATTACCTCCAATCATAATTGTGTGAGTGAATATTGCACGGACAAAGGGCGTGCGATGGCTAAGGGGTCGAAGCCCCTTGCAATGGCGTGAACAGCACATGCAGGGCCTGATGAATAACCTAGTAGGTGCTGTGGTTGGGGGAGTGGCGGGTGCAGGGGAGACGTGGATGGGGTCCGGAGGTGCCGCGGGTGGGGGAGGGGTGGCTGCAGGGGTGCCGCAGGTGGGGAAGGGTGCGTGGGTGCTGCAGGTGGGGGTGCGAGTCCAGAGCCCCCGATGGTGGGGGAGGAGCGGTTGTGGGAGGGGCGGGTGCGGTGAGTGGAAGAGGGCCAGGGGTGCTGCGGGTGGGGCAGGGGGTACTGCGAGTGGGGGACGGGCGGGTAATGCTCCTCTTGCTTCTCCTCCTGGAAGCAGCTAATCTGCTGTCCTCCCTTTGGTAGTGGCTCTCCCGGAGACTCGCACAGCAGCCATGCAGCCCGTCACTATTATTAGCGCCGGTGTCCCAGCGCGCCGCATTACAGGGAAGAAGATGCACTCAATAAACTACAGCTCCCAGCAGCCCTAAGGGCCGGAATGCTTCGGCTGCTGGGAGCTGTAGCTTATTTAGTGCGTCTACTTCCCTGTAATGCGTCGCGTTGGGATACCAGCACTAACAATAGTGACTGGCTGGCAGAACTGACTGACTCGCTGAATCAATATAAAAGGTGAGAGTGCTGTGCAGTGTCAGTGACACTGCACACCCACTGCACTGCACATCACTGTCACCTTTTACATTGATTTACATCGATTCAGCATCCAGACATTACCCTCTGCGATGTCATCCACTCTATCCGTTACATTAGCCTTCTCGGGGCCTCCAGGCCGGCAGACCAGGTGCTGTGTTGCGGAGTCAGGGCCTCTGGGAATATGGGTGCAGCTGTGGACGGGAGGCACTTCTGTGACATCACGCGCAGAGGAGGCTCCGGAGCCCAGAGAGTATGCGGCGCAGGGAGGGCTATGAAAGACTTCCGCTGCGCCGCTTTCATACACATCTATGCAGGTGGCCACAGCAGCTTTTGTTCCACCTGCGCCGCGGCTAGGAAGTGCGGATTGTTGATGGAGGAAGGGGAAGGCGGACTGGTAGCAGGACATAGGACGCTGCAGTAACAGGATTCCCCCCCCCCCCCCCCCCTATCTACAGTGCAGAGACTTGCTGCAGATGCAGTGGCATACCCTCCAGATGTACCTTTTTGGCAGGTACAGTACCTTTTTTTTATGGTCTGTACCGATTGTTGGCTCTCCAAACTTCCATTGAAAGTATAGGAAAAGGGGCATGGCCACACCACTTTTACCCGTGGCCACGCCCCCTTTTCTAATTTGTACCAATTTTTATGTGTAAATTGTTGGAGGGTATGTTGCTGCAGATGCATTGGGCCTATTTTGGGGTGTGGGGCTGGAGCTGCAGCTCCATCAGCCCCATTGTTAATCCTGCTCTGGGAACACACAGCAGCCAAAGGGCAGAGCCTCCCATTGGCTGTAACCTGTCTGGGAGGGCGTTTCTCGCCCAATCAGCTGTGGACTGCGTGTGATAGACCTGCTGCTACCCCAATGAGAGCTCCTAGCCACACCCAGCGTTAGACACACAGGCACAGAGGGGGACATGTACTAAGCAGTGATAAGAGTCTAAAAGTGAGCCAGTGGAGAAATTTCCCATGGCAACCAATCAGCTGCTCTGTACAATTGTATAGTATGCAAATTAGAAATGTTAAGTCAATGCTGATTGGTTGTCGTGGGCAACTTCTCCACTGGCTCACTTCTCCACTTTTATCACTGCTTAGTACATGTCCCCCTAAGTCACAGATCTGGGCTATTATATAGTAGATGCAGGATGTAATATTTGCAAAACAATACAACATGTAGGTATAAAACCAGAGATGAGGTAATTCCCAAGCAAAGGGATCAGATAGGCATACATTTAGAACAAATAAAATACAGATAAAACTGTATAAGGTGCAAGTGTAGCATAGCACTTCTTTAGTAATAATGGAG
Source organism: Pseudophryne corroboree (assembly GCF_028390025.1). Lineage (NCBI taxonomy): Eukaryota > Metazoa > Chordata > Amphibia > Anura > Myobatrachidae > Pseudophryne > Pseudophryne corroboree. The sequence continues at coordinate 330,123,105 of NC_086452.1, read as the reverse complement.
TCCTACCGGAGGTTAGGAGAGGGAGCTGCAAGTCTCAAAGAGGGCAGAGTAGCCCGGACTTACCCTGCACTAGCTCCCAGATCTTAAGTCCTGTGCCGTTAGGTGTTCCTCCAATGGCAAAGGGGAGCTGCCGTCGAGGCGTTTTGGAACCTCTGGTTCCTTTTTCAATGGGTAGTGCCATTCCTTGTACAACACCTACATTTATCTATTCCAATACACACTGGGTTTGGGGTAATCCACACTGGTACATCAGGCTAGTTTACACCCAGTGAAGCGCCCAGGAGTCTCTGTCACCACACATACATCTCTACCACGGCTTACCCAAACTGCTAATCTTGAGTCTTTATCCTATTTCTACCTATTCCATCAATGTGCCTGCAGGGTGGGTTTCTGAGTACCCAGAACCCACGCCCCTGATGGGCTGAATAGTTTTTCCTTAACGGAGATAGCTGTGTTTCCTTTTCAGCATAGTCCACGACTGGAGCTGCAGCTACAGATAGATCTTAACGGCAGAGGCCTCTATATACAGAGTGTGCAGGGCGGAGCTGCTGCGTCTGCCCAGTCACATTAGCTCTCTCCATCCTTACATCATCCAGTGGCATCAGTGTACTAAACGCAGCAAGTGCTTCGCAGTAGCCTGCAGTTGGCATCTTTTACTTCAGATGCCTCCTGTGGCTTTTGCATATTTTAGAAAAATCACTGCAGACAAAGATGCAGCCATAGTGCCTGTAATGTAAATGTATCAGTCAGGCGCATAATTCCTTCATCAGGGATACAAGATGTGTCAAACAGACTCACTTTATAATCACCCAGGTAAATCCCATTCATGCTGATGGCTTCCCAGATTCTTGGTGTCTGACATCACGTTCGAGACTGCCCAGAAGCTTGTCCTGCTTAAAACTGGGGGTTGCCATGGTAAATGCAAACAAGTAAATAAGAACCACCACTGTAAACGAACAGTAAAAAGATCATGATTGAGTTGGTAACAGTAAAGTATTGCAAAGCTATAGGGATCACCAATATACAAAAGGATACAAATAAGGTTTATTCCTAGAGCCGACTAGCAGAACTGCCATCTCCTATTTACATATACAAATAAAGGGATAAAACAAACACCATAAACTAAGGTTAAACACTGACCTATAAATAAACCAGAACATATGTACACAATAGGTAATAAAACCAAACTAGTTAAACAACAAGAAAAAAACTATTCTATAGTCAGCAAAACAAAAGGTACTCTAATATAAAAAACATAGGGGGTCATTCCGACCCGTTCGCACGCTGTGGTTCATCGCAGCGGTGCGAATGGGTCAGAACTGCGCATGCGCAGTGGCCACATTGCGCGGTTGCGCCGTCGCCGGGCCGCGAACGAAGATAGCGGTCGCATCGGTGACCGCAAGAAGATTGACAGGAAGACAGTGTTTCAGGGGGTCAGCTCACCGTTTTCCAGGCGTGGAGATCCGAGTGCATGTGTGTCCAGACGTTTGGAGGGCGGATGTCTGACGTCAATTCCGTGACCTTCATCGCTGGATCCCTCGCACAGGGTAAGTAACTGCAGGGCTGGTCTTGTTTTACACAAAACTTTTAGCATAGCAGGGCTGCACAAGTGATCGCAGCCCTGCTATGCTAAAATACACTCCCCTATAGGCTGCGTCTAGTTGATCGCACGAGTAGCAAAAAGTTGCTACGTGCGATCAACTCGGAATGACCCCCATAAAGCGGAACATGTGCACAAACAGCCTGAAAAATTAAAAACATAAGAGTTAAAGAAATACATTAAGTGATCATGTGATCATTGAGACCGTGCAGCCTCACACTGTCAAATGTAATGATCTAGTTTGATTCAAGTTGTAATAATTATTTCCCGCAGTCACCCTCACGCCACATTTCTGGGACATGGCCAGTTATTACTTATATCAGCAAGCTTGTGTCTGGCTTAAACGAAATGCTTGGCTAGTAGCTGATCATATTTGCCATTAAGTACACTGTGTATGGCTGAACGGTCCATGGCCATAGAGTTCATGAATTGTCGGTTTGTCTTGCAGACATAATACAGTCTATATGGGCATGTAATGCTATACACTGCATGTGTGCTTGTACATGTCAAAGGAAATTTGATGTAACATTTCTGAATGGGGATAAAAAACACTTCAGTCCATACAGCGACAAGTGATGCATTGGAAGCACCTCTTTGTCTAGTTTGTAGATGAGGAGATCCTGGTCTTTCATTAGTGATGCTCGTGTAGACTAGTAATGAGCGGGTTCGGTTCCTCGGAATCCGAACCCCCCCGAACTTCACCCTTTTTTGCACGGGTCCGAACAGACTGGGATCCTCCCGCCTTGCTCGGTTAACCCGAGCGCGCCCGAACGTCATCATCCCACGGTCGGATTCTCCCGAGATTCGGATTCTATATAAGGAGCCGCGCGTCGCCGCCATTTTTCACTCATGCATTGGAGATGATCGTGAGAGGACGTGGCTGGCGTCCTCTCAGTTTCTATGTTCAGTGTGCTGAAAATATCTGTGCTCAGTGTGCTGCAAATATCTGTGCTCAGTGTGCTGCAAATATCTGTGCTCAGTGTGCTGCAAATATCTACGTGCTCTGCCTGAAAAACGCTCCATATCTGTGCTCAGTGTGCTGCAAATATCTGTGCTCAGTGTGCTAATTGCTTTATTGTGGGGAAGGGGACCAGCAGTATTATATAGTAGGAGGACAGTGCAGAGTTTTGCTGACCAGTGACCACCAGTATACGTTCTCTGCCTGAAAAACGCTCCATATCTGTGCTGCATTGTAGTATATAGTAGGAGGACAGTGCAGAATTTTGCTGACCGCCAGTATATATATAGCAGTACGGTACAGTAGTCCACTGCTCTACCTCTGTGTCGTCAAGTATACTATCCCATCCATACCTGTGGTGCATTTAAGTTTTGCACAGTATATATATACTGTAGTAGGAGGTAGAGATGTGCACCGGAAATTTTTCGGGTTTTGTGTTTTGGTTTTGGGTTCGGTTCCGTGGCCGTGTTTTGGGTTCGAACGCGTTTTGGCAAAACCTCACCGAATTTTTTTTGTCGGATTCGGGTGTGTTTTGGATTCGGGTGTTTTTTTCAAAAAACCCTAAAAAACAGCTTAAATCATAGAATTTGGGGGTCATTTTGATCCCAAAGTATTATTAACCTCAATAACCATAATTTCCACTCATTTTCAGTCTATTCTGAACACCTCACACCTCACAATATTATTTTTAGTCCTAAAATTTGCACCGAGGTCGCTGGATGGCTAAGCTCAGCGACCCAAGTGGCCGACACAAACACCTGGCCCATCTAGGAGTGGCACTGCAGTGTCACGCAGGATGGCCCTTCCAAAAAACACTCCCCAAACAGCACATGACGCAAATAAAAAAAGAGGCGCAATGAGGTAGCTGTGTGAGTAAGCTAAGCGACCCTAGTGGCCGACACAAACACCTGGCCCATCTAGGAGTGGCACTGCAGTGTCACGCAGGATGGCCCTTCCAAAAAACACTCGCCAAACAGCACATGACGCAAAGAAAAATGAAAGAAAAAAGAGGTGCAAGATGGAATTGTCCTTGGGCCCTCCCACCCACCCTTATGTTGTATAAACAGGACATGCACACTTTAACCAACCCATCATTTCAGTGACAGGGTCTGCCACACGACTGTGACTGAAATGACGGGTTGGTTTGGACCCCCACCAAAAAAGAAGCAATTAATCTCTCCTTGCACAAACTGGCTATACAGAGGCAAGATGTCCACCTCATCATCATCCTCCGATTCATCACCGTGTACATCCCCCTCCTCACAGATTATCAATTCGTCCCCACTGGAATCCACCATCACAGCTCCCTGTGTACTTTGTGGAGGCAATTGCTGCTGGTGAATGTCTCCACGGAGGAATTGATTATAATTCATTTTAATGAACATCATCTTCTCCACATTTTCTGGAAGTAACCTCGTACGTCGATTGCTGACAAGGTGAGCGGCGGCACTAAACACTCTTTCGGAGTACACACTTGTGGGAGGGCAACTTAGGTAGAATAAAGCCAGTTTGTGCAAGGGCCTCCAAATTGCCTCTTTTTCCTGCCAGTATACGTACGGACTGTCTGACGTGCCTACTTGGATGCGGTCACTCATATAATCCTCCACCATTCTTTCAATGGGGAGAGAATCATATGCAGTGACAGTAGACGACATGTCCGTAATCGCTGTCAGGTCCTTCAGTCCGGACCAGATGTCAGCATCAGCAGTCGCTCCAGACTGCCCTGCATCACCGCCAGCGGGTGGGCTCGGAATTCTGAGCCTTTTCCTCGCACCCCCAGTTGCGGGAGAATGTGAAGGAGGAGATGTTGACAGGTCGCGTTCCGCTTGACTTGACAATTTTCTCACCAGCAGTTCTTTGAACCCCTGCAGACTTGTGTCTGCCGGAAAGAGAGATACAACGTAGGTTTTAAATCTAGGATCGAGCACGGTGGCCAAAATGTAGTGCTCTGATTTCAACAGATTGACCACCCGTGAATCCTTGTTAAGCGAATTAAGGGCTCCATCCACAAGTCCCACATGCCTAGCGGAATCGCTCAGTGTTAGCTCCTCCTTCAATGTCTCCAGCTTCTTCTGCAAAAGCCTGATGAGGGGAATGACCTGACTCAGGCTGGCAGTGTCTGAACTGACTTCACGTGTGGCAAGTTCAAAAGGTTGCAGAACCTTGCACAACGTTGAAATCATTCTCCACTGCGCTTGAGACAGGTGCATTCCACCTCCTATATCGTGGTCAGTTGTATAGGCTTGAATGGCCTTTTGCTGCTCCTCCAACCTCTGAAGCATATAGAGGGTTGAATTCCACCTCGTTACCACTTCTTGCTTCAGATGATGGCAGGGCAGGTTCAGGCGTTTTTGGTGTTGCTCCAGTCTTCTGTCCGTGGTGCCTGTACGCCGAAAGTGTCCCGCAATTCTTCTGGCCACCGACAGCATCTCTTGCACGCCCCTCTCGTTTTTTAAATAATTCTGCACCACCAAATTCAAGGTATGTGCAAAACATGGAACGTGCTGGAATTTGCCCATATTTAATGCACACACAATATTGCTGGCGTTGTCCGATGCCACAAATCCACAGGAGAGTCCAATTGGGGTAAGCCATTCTGCGATGATCTTCCTCAGTTGCCGTAAGAGGTTTTTAGCTGTGTGCGTATTCTGGAAAGCGGTGATACAAAGCGTAGCCTGCCTAGGAAAGAGTTGGCGTTTGCTAGATGCTGCTACTGGTGCCGCCGCTGCTGTTCTTGCGGCGGGAGTCAATACATCTACCCAGTGGGCTGTCACAATCATATAGTCCTGAGTCTGCCCTGCTCCACTTGTCCACATGTCCGTGGTTAAGTGGACATTGGGTACAACTGCATTTTTTAGGACACTGGTGAGTCTTTTTCTGAGGTCTGTGTACATTTTCGGTATCGCCTGCCTAGAGAAATGGAACCTAGATGGTATTTGGTACCGGGGACACAGTACCTCAAACAAGTCTATAGTTGGCTCTGCAGTAATGATGGATACCGGAACCATGTTTCTCACCGCCCAGGATGCCAAGGCCTCAGTTATCCGCTTTGCAGCAGGATGACTGCTGTGATATTTCATCTTCCTCGCAAAGGACTGTTGGACAGTCAATTGCTTGGTGGAAGTAGTAAAAGTGGTCTTACGACTTCCCCTCTGGGATGACCATCGACTCCCAGCAGCAACAACAGCAGCGCCAGCAGCAGTAGGCGTTACACGCAAGGATGCATCGGAGGAATTCCAGGCAGGAGAGGACTCGTCAGAATTGCCAGTGACATGGCCTGCAGGACTATTGACATTCCTGGGGAAGGAGGAAATTGACACTGAGGGAGTTGGTGGGGTGGTTTGCGTGAGCTTGGTTACAAGAGGAAGGGATTTACTGGTCAGTGGACTGCTTCCGCTGTCGCCCAAAGTTTTTGAACTTGTCACTGACTTATGATGAATGCGCTGCAGGTGACGTATAAGGGAGGATGTTCCGAGGTGGTTAACGTCCTTACCCCTACTTATTACAGCTTGACAAAGGCAACACACGGCTTGACAAATGTTGTCCGCATTTCTGTTGAAATACTTCCACACCGAAGAGCTGATTTTTTTGGTATTTTCACCAGGCATGTCAATGGCCATATTCCTCCCACGGACAACAGGTGTCTCCCCGGGTGCCTGACTTAAACAAACCACCTCACCATCAGAATCCTCCTTGTCAATTTCCTCCCCAGCGCCAGCAACACCCATATCCTCCTCATCCTGGTGTACTTCAACACTGACATCTTCAATCTGACTATCAGGAACTGGACTGCGGGTGCTCCTTCCAGCACTTGCAGGGGGCGTGCAAATGGTGGAAGGCGCATGCTCTTCACGTCCAGTGTTGGGAAGGTCAGGCATCGCAACCGACACAATTGGACTCTCCTTGTGGATTTGTGATTTCGAAGAACGCACAGTTCTTTGCTGTGCTTTTGCCAGCTTAAGTCTTTTCATTTTTCTAGCGAGAGGCTGAGTGCTTCCATCCTCATGTGAAGCTGAACCACTAGCCATGAACATAGGCCAGGGCCTCAGCCGTTCCTTGCCACTCCGTGTGGTAAATGGCATATTGGCAAGTTTACGCTTCTCCTCCGACGATTTTATTTTAGATTTTTGAGTCCTTTTTTTACTGATATTTTGTGTTTTGGATTTTACATGCTCTGTACTATGACATTGGGCATCGGCCTTGGCAGACGACGTTGATGGAATTTCATCGTCTCGGCCATGACTAGTGGCAGCAGCTTCAGCACGAGGTGGAAGTGGATCTTGATCTTTCCCTATTTTTGGAACCTCAACATTTTTGTTCTCCATATTTTAATAGGCACAACTAAAAGGCACCTCAGGTAAACAATGGAGATGGATGGATACTAGTATACTTATGGATGATGAGTGACTGACGACACAGAGGTAGCTACTGCCGTGGACTACCGTACTGCGTCTGCTAGTATAGAGATGATAATGATATAAAAAAAATATATATATCACTACTGCAGGTATATATAATATAATGACGGACCTGCTGGACACTGTCAGCAGACTCCTAAACTACTAGTATGAAGAAGATAGAAAAAAAAACCCCACCACAGGTAGGTATACAATTATGGACGAGCACTGACGACACAGAGGTAGCTACAGCCGTGGACTACCGTACTGCGTCTGCTAGTATGGAGATGATAATGATTTAAAAAATATATATATATCACTACTGCAGGTATATATAATATAATGACGGACCTGCTGGACACTGTCAGCTGACTCCTAAACTACTAGTATGAAGAAGATAGAAAAAAAAAACCCCACCACAGGTAGGTATACAATTATGGACGAGCACTGACGACACAGAGGTAGCTACAGCCGTGGACTACCGTACTGCGTCTGCTAGTATAGAGATGATAATGATATAAAATATATATATATATCACTACTGCAGGTATATATAATATAATGACGGACCTGCTGGACACTGTCAGCAGACTCCTAAACTACTAGTATGAAGAAGATAGAAACCCCCCCCCCACCACAGGTAGGTATACAATTATGGACGAGCACTGACGACACAGAGGTAGCTACAGCCGTGGACTACCGTACTGCGTCTGCTAGTATAGAGATGATAATGATATAAAAAATATATATATATCACTACTGCAGGTATATATAATATAATGACGGACCTGCTGGACACTGTCAGCAGACTCCTAAACTACTAGTATGAAGAAGATAGAAAAAAAACCCCCCACCACAGGTAGGTATACAATTATGGACGAGCACTGACGACACAGAGGTAGCTACAGCCGTGGACTACCGTACTGCGTCTGCTAGTATAGAGATGATAATGATATAAAAAATATATATATATCACTACTGCAGGTATATATAATATAATGACGGACCTGCTGGACACTGTCAGCAGACTCCTAAACTACTAGTATGAAGAAGATAGAAAAAAAAACCCCACCACAGGTAGGTATACAATTATGGACGAGCACTGACGACACAGAGGTAGCCACAGCCGTGGACTACCGTACTGCGTCTGCTAATATAGAGATGATAAAGATGATAGAGATGAACAAAAAAAATATAACACTACTGCAGGTAAATATTTATATAATATAATGAATGACGGACCTGCTGGACACTGTCAGCAGAATGCGTTTATAGAATAAAAAAAAAAACACCACAGGAGTGTTCAACTTTTTCAGGCAGACAATATACTGGTGGTCACTGGTCAGTCACACTGGCAGCAAAAGTGTGCACTGTACTCCTGCTATAACTGCACCCCAGTCTCCCCCACAATTCAGCTGTGTGAGCAGTGAGCACTCAGCACAGTCAGATATACATAGATATATCATGCAGCACACTGAGGCTGAGCACAGATATGGTATGGAGCGTTTTTTTCAGGCAGAGAACGGATTAAAAAAAACTAGCAAAACTCTGCACTGACTGTACTCCTCCTAACAGCTCTCCCCAATCCTCCCCACAATAAGCTAAGCAGCAATCAGATCAACTAACTACTAACAGTAACTATAAACGGAGAGGACGCCAGCCACGTCCTCTCCCTATCAATCTCAATGCACGTGTGAAAATGGCGGCGACGCGCGGCTCCTTATATAGAATCCGAGTCTCGCAATAGAATTCGAGCCTCGCGAGAATCCGACAGCGGGATGATGACGTTCGGGCGCGCTCGGGTTAACCGAGCAAGGCGGGAGGATCCGAGTCTGCCTCGGACCCGTGTAAAAAGGCTGAAGTTCGGGGGGGTTCGGATTCCGAGGAACCGAACCCGCTCATCTCTAGTAGGAGGACAGTGCATAATTTTGCTGACCACCAGTATATAATATATAGCAGTACGGTACAGTAGGCCACTGCTCTACCTACCTCTGTGTCGTCAAGTATACTATCCATCCATCCCTGTGGTGCATTTAAGTGGTGCGGTGTATATATAGTAGGAGGGCAGTGCATAATTTTGCTGACCGCCAGTATATAATATATAGCAGTACGGTACAGTAGGCCACTGCTCTACCTACCTCTGTGTCGTCAAGTATACTATCCATCCATCCCTGTGGTGCATTTAAGTGGTGCAGTGTATATATAGTAGGAGGGCAGTGCATAATTTTGCTGACCGCCAGTATATAATATATAGCAGTACGGAACAGTAGGCCACTTCTCAACCTACCTCTGTGTCATCAAGTATACTATCCATCCATACCTGTGGTGCATTTTAGTTGTTGTGCGGTTTATATATAGTAGGAGGACAGTGCATTATTTTGCTGACCACCAGTATATAATATATAGCAGTACGGTACAGTAGGCCACTGCTCTACCTACCTCTGTGTCGTCAAGTATACTATCCATCCATCCCTGTGGTGCATTTAAGTGGTGCGGTGTATATATAGTAGGAGGACAGTGCATAATTTTGCTGACCACCAGTATATAATCTATAGCAGTACGGTACAGTAGGCCACTGCTCTACCTACCTCTGTGTCGTCAAGTAAACTATCCATCCATCCCTGTGGTGCATTTAAGTGGTGCGGTGTATATATAGTAGGAGGGCAGTGCATAATTTTGCTGATTGCCAGTATATAATATATAGCAGTACGGTACAGTAGGCCACTGCTCTACCTACCTCTGTGTCGTCAAGTATACTATCCATCCATCCCTGTGGTGCATTTTAGTGGTGCGGTGTATATATAGTAGGAGGGCAGTGCATAAATTTGCTGACCGCCAGTATATAATATATAGCAGTACGGTACAGTAGGCCACTGCTCTACCTACCTCTGTGTCGTCAAGTATACTATCCATCCATACCTGTGGTGCATTTTAGTTGTTGTGCGGTTTATATATAGTAGGAGGACAGTGCATAATTTTGCTGACCACCAGTATATAATATATAGCAGTACGGTACAGTAGGCCACTGCTCTACCTACCTCTGTGTCGTCAAGTATACTATCCATCCATCCCTGTGGTGCATTTAAGTGGTGCGGTGTATATATAGTAGGAGGACAGTGCATAATTTTGCTGACCACCAGTATATAATATATAGCAGTACGGTACAGTAGGCCACTGCTCTACCTACCTCTGTGTCGTCAAGTATACTATCCATCCATCCCTGTGGTGCATTTAAGTGGTGCGGTGTATATATAGTAGGAGGGCAGTGCATAATTTTGCTAACCGCCAGTATATAATATATAGCAGTACGGTACAGTAGGCCACTGCTCTACCTACCTCTGTGTCGTCAAGTATACTATCCATCCATCCCTGTGGTGCATTTAAGTGGTGCGGTGTATATATAGTAGGAGGGCAGTGCATAATTTTGCTGACCGCCAGTATATAATATATAGCAGTACGGTACAGTAGGCCACTGCTCTACCTACCTCTGTGTCGTCAAGTATACTATCCATCCATACTTGTGGTGCATTTTAGTTGTTGTGCGGTGTATATATAGTAGGAGGACAGTGCATAATTTTGCTAACCGCCAGTATATAATATATAGCAGTACGGTACAGTAGACCACTGCTCTACCTACCTCTGTGTCGTCAAGTATACTATCCATCCATCCCTGTGGTGTATTTAAGTGGTGCGGTGTATATATAGTAGGAGGGCAGTGCATGATTTTGCTGACCGCCAGTATATAATATATAGCAGTACGATACAGTAGGCCACTGCTCTACCTACCTCTGTGTTGTCAAGTATACTATCCATCCATCCCTGTGGTGCATTTAAGTGGTGCGGTGTATATATAGTAGGAGGGCAGTGCATAATTTTGCTGACCGCCAGTATATAATATATAGCAGTACGGTACAGTAGGCCACTGCTCTACCTACCTCTGTGTCGTCAAGTATACTATCCATCCATCCCAGTGGTGCATTTAAGTGGTGCGGTGTATATATATTAGGAGGGCAGTGCATAATTTTGCTGACCACCAGTATATAATATATAGCAGTACGGTACAGTAGGCCACTGCTCTACCTACCTCTGTGTTGTTAAGTATACTATCCATCCATCCCTGTGGTGCATTTAAGTGGTGCGGTGTATATATAGTAGGAGGGCAGTGCATAATTTTGCTGACCGCCAGTATATAATATATAGCAGTACGGTACAGTAGGCCACTGCTCTATCTACCTCTGTATCGTCAAGTATACTCTCCATCCATACCTGTGGTGCATTTAAGTGGTGCGGTATATATATAGTAGGAGGGCAGTGCATAATTTTGCTGACCGCCAGTATATGATATATAGCAGTACGGTACAGTAGGCCACTGCTCTACCTACCTCTGTGTCGTCAAGTATACTATCCATCCATCCCTGTGGTGCATTTAAGTGGTGCGGTGTATATATAGTAGGAGGGCAGTGCATAATTTTGCTGACCGCCAGTATATAATATATAGCAGTACGGTACAGTAGGCCACTGCTCTACCTACCTCTGTGTCGTCAAGTATACTATCCATCCATCCCTGTGGTGCATTTAAGTGGTGCGGTGTATATATAGTAGGAGGGCAGTGCATAATTTTGCTGACCGCCAGTATATAATATATAGCAGTACGGTACAGTAGGCCACTGCTCTATCTACCTCTGTATCGTCAAGTATACTCTCCATCCATACCTGTGGTGCATTTAAGTGGTGCGGTATATATATAGTAGGAGGGCAGTGCATAATTTTGCTGACCGCCAGTATATGATATATAGCAGTACGGTACAGTAGGCCACTGCTCTACCTACCTCTGTGTCGTCAAGTATACTATCCATCCATCCCTGTGGTGCATTTAAGTGGTGCGGTGTATATATAGTAGGAGGACAGTGCGTAATTTTGCTGACCACCAGTATATAATATATAGCAGTACGGTACAGTAGGCCACGGCTCTACCTACCTCTGTGTCGTCAAGTATGCTATCCATCCATCCCTGTGGTGCATTTAAGTGGTGCGGTGTATATATAGTAGGAGGGCAGTGCATAATTTTGCTGACCGCCAGTATATAATATATAGCAGTACGGTACAGTAGGCCACTGCTCTACCTACCTCTGTGTCATCAAGTATACTCTCCATCCATACCTGTGGTGCATTTAAGTGGTGCGGTGTGTATATATATAGTAGGAGGGCAGTGCATAATTTTGCTGACCGCCATTATATAATATATAGCAGTACGGTACAGTAGGCCACTGCTCTACCTACCTCTGTGTCGTCAAGTATACTATCCATCCATCCCTGTGGTGCATTTTAGTTGTGCGCAGTATATATAGTTGTTAGCCATTGCTATTGATATATTACTGGCATATAATTCCACACATTAAAAAATGGAGAACAAAAATGTGGAGGGTAAAATAGGGAAAGGTCAAGATCCACTTCCACCTCGTGCTGAAGCTGCTGCCACTAGTCAAGGCCGAGACGATGAAATGCCATCAACGTCGTCTGCCAAGGCCGATGCCCAATGTCATAGAAGAGAGCATGTAAAATCCAAAAAAATAAAGCTCAGTAAAATGACCCAAAAATTTAAATCAAAATCGTCTGAGGAGAAGCGTAAACTTGCCAATGTGCCATTTACGACACGGAGTGGCAAGGAACGGCTGAGGGCCTGGCCTATGTTCATGGCTAGTGGTTCAGCTTTACATGAGGATGGAAGCACTCATCCTCCTGCTAGAAAACTTAAAAGAGTTAAGATGGCAAAAGCACAGCAAAGAACTGTGCGTTCTTCTAAATCACAAATCCCCAAGGAGAGTCCAATTGTGTCGGTTGCGATGCCTGACCTTCCCAACACTGGACGGGAAGAGATGGCGCCTTCCACCATTTGCACGCCCCCTGCAAGTGCTGGATGGAGCACCCGCAGTCCAGTTCCTGATAGTCAAATTGAAGATGTCACTGTTGAAGTACACCAGGATGAGGATATGGGTGTTTGCTGGCGCTGGGGAGGAAATTGACAAGGAGGATTCTGATGGTGAGGTGGTTTGTTTAAGTCAGGCACCCGGGGAGACACCTGTTGTCCGTGGGACGAATATGGCCATTGACATGCCTGGTCAAAATACAAAAAAAAATCACCTCTTCGGTGTGAAATTATTTCAACAGAAATGCGGACAACTGGTGTCAAGCCGTGTGTTGCCTTTGTCAAGCTGTAATAAGTAGGGGTAAGGATGTTAACCACCTAGGAACATCCTCCCTTATACGCCACCTGGAGCGCATTCATCAGAAGTCATTGACAAGCTCAAAAACTTTGGGTGACAGCGGAAGCAGTCCACTGCCAACTAAATCCCTTCCTCTTGTAACCAAGCTCCTGCAAACCACACCACCAACTCCCTCAGTGTCAATTTCCTCCTTAGACAGGAAAGCCAATAGTCCTGCAGGCCATGTCACTGTCAAGTCTGACGAGCCCTCTCCTGCCTGAAATTCCTCCGATGCATCCTTGAGTGTAACGCCTACTGCTGCTGGCGCTGCTTTGTTGCTGCTGGGAGTCGATCGTCATCCCAGAGGGGAAGTCGGAAGACCACTTGTACTACTTCCAGTAAGCAATTGACTGTCCAACAGTGCTTTACGAGGAAGATGAAATATCACAGCAGTCATGGATACTGTAATCCCGTTGTCCATTGGACACAGGAATGCACTTTTACAGTACAGGAGAGGTCATAGGTTGATTTGAAAAGGTAGGCGATGTCTTTCTCAACTGCTCTTGTGGGTGGTCTCCTCTGGATTCCCGCCGCATACATAATATACAGTAAATACAGTTTATATCTATATTCTGCTTCTGCACCTAACTATCCGCAGGAACATGCGATCTTCCGCAAACCAACACCGGAATGTTACCCTTAAAATACCCTACAGCTGGATACCAAACACCACCTTATAACCTTAGTCTGTCCCCTCTTATCCTGTAAAGGTGAATCCCTTTGTTCTGGAATCATTTAAACTGTTGATACTTTCTGACGTGGTGCAGGGGGACTATGTGTACAATGTGCACTATTTGGATTAAATATGTAATGTTTTGATAGCTCTCCATGCGTTCACAAACTCCGCCGTAAATACCCATACCACGCGCAGGACCGCGGGAGCGACCATACGCAAATTGCGGATATGTGCATGCACGGCGGAACAAGTGTACGCGCAGTGGGCATGTGTGTGCAGTTTGTACGTGATGTGTGCTTTGCAATATTTTTCGATTTTGACAGTCCACCCTTTGGCAGTCAACAATAACTGCCACTATCTAATCACTAAACAGAAAAATATCAATACAATATCTGCAGACGATTGGATGGTAGGAGGAGAGTTGTAGGCGGGAAATGTATGACCTAGTGGGATAGTAAAAAGCATGTATGTATGAATCCATGTCTGAGGAGCATGTATCATCGTGCCGTATATGTTCTAGATAAGCTTCGAGGTATTGCGAAGTATACATTAAATCCTTCTTATCCTATAATTAAGGGTCTGTAAGTGGGCCAACAAACACTACCGAGCTCTTTTTGGCTTTTTGTTCCAACAAATGGGGTGCACATTTAGTTGATGATACATGGAGGGGGAACATATGTGAGTGCTAGTATATGTGGGTATCACCTGTCGACTATGTGTGTCATTAACTGAAGGTTGTAGAGATGAAGATAAGACGGGTGGTATTCATGTGACCGCCGGTCAGCTGACCGACAGTCACATGCCGACCAACAGGGACTATTTCCACTCGTGGGTGTCCACGACACCCATAGAGTGGGAATAGAACCCGCGGCGACCGCAGGTCGCCACCGAGCCCGCAAGGGGCTTGCTGCACTCGCCCCTCCCTGCCAGAATCCCGGCGTCGGTAAGCTGCAGGGATCCAGGCGTCGGTAAGCTGACCGGCGGTCAGGAGACCGCCGGTCAGCCGTACTACACCAGATAAGACACATATCTAAAATACATTCATATAACATTTTCATAATCATTCTTGGGTATGGTCGATGTCTTTTCCGGATGGGTGTATCTGGGCAGAGGGGGAGACAAAGGAAAAACGGGTGAAAGAAACAGGCCATGGAATTCATTTGCAATCCTTATCATAACACTGTCTCTATGGATGGGTCGTATATTAAATCTGCTGCTGTAACAGCGCCCCCGCTCCTTAGACTCATCAATTTTGTGCCGTGCTTGCGCCGCGTTAGAATTCAAACACACCTAAATATCAAGCCAATAATTATGATGACTCCCAGGATACAAAGGAGAAACTTTCCTACACTCATAATAACATTTTAAACCCACTCTCCTAATCCTGAGAACCAATTTCGTGGGTTCAACCATGAGACCCAGCCGGTCAGCTCATTACCCACAGCGGTCAGGGTAAGGTTGTGTCTCCTCCGGAACTCCCACTTCAACTGCAAGATATCATCCATCTTTTGATCGATAATCTCTGTGGGGTCGTCAGTGCTGTTTGTAATATACATGCAGCACTTCACACCATATTGAGTTGCCAAAGTGACACAGTACCCACCCGTCACGGCTGTGATATAATTGAGGACCATCCTGTGCTGGATCAGTTCTGTCTTTTAAGCTTTCTGCATGTTCTGAGCACGACTCTCTCCAATTGGATCTGAACCAGCCCACAACATTTTCCAGCTACCCAGAGGAATCCCAGAGAGGCACCATCCAACCACCGCACTGCATGAGGTACCCATAGCTTTTGGTACATTTACTCCATCCAAAATCCTCTAGCGGTCTATGGAAACTATAAAGGACTCTCCTGGTACCATCTAAATGGGACTCATATAGTGGAAAACCACTGGATATATACCACCCATGGGCAATACTTGGAACGGATCCTCTAGAGCTCATATGACACATGTCCGGAATTAACATTTTGGGTAAAAATTTACTTTTCTAAAGCATGCAAATGGCACAAGTTAATTGCACAGAATAATACTGTTTTTTTAATTAGGTAATGTTTTTAATAAATTGTTATAAATTTTACACATTATAGTGGATATTGTTCATTTCCTCTCAAAGCGCAGCCTCCTTCTCTTTTTGTTGTAATTGTATGTATATTGGGAGTGACTTCCCTCTTAAACATTGGCTGCCGCTTAGCTGAGCTCCTCATCTCACAGCGCCCGAATACCCCAGGGTATTTTTTACCTTTCTTTTGCTGTCTTGTAAGCTTGTAACTCCCTTCCCGTATACCTGAAGGTGTCGTCATACATCTCAGTGATATTATCTATCAGGTTCGCTAGCGCATGGATATACCTATAATTTATGATTCCTCTGGCAGTACGGGTGATGTCTAATGCAAGAAGGAATTGAATCCCGGTGGATTCGTGGATCAAATCAGAGGCTACGTGCTCTGTCCTCTCTATGAGGTGTCTCTTGACGATGTGTTCATAGTGAGTATGAGTATAAGGAGCCTGAGCACTGCGGTGAACCTCTTTCATCTTATCATGGGTTATGGTCATGACCTCTGGCAACACTCTTCCAATATAACGCAATCCTTCTGAGCTCGGGGCAAGCCACTTATACGCCTTCCTCCCACATATGAAATAGGCATCATCGGGGAGAACATAGGGGACAGAATATGACATTACCATATTACAAAGTTTCCAAGTGAAAAACCCAATCCCTAGTTCTCCCATCTGCTCAGTACAAGTATCGGGCTGGATGATATGAGCACAGTACCCTGGTGATACTTCTCCAAACCACATGGTCTTGCTTCCTCGAGTATACCTATACCGAAAATACCTTCCACTGTTGGCTATTTGGTGTACAAGTTGCGAGTCTATGGGTATCCTATCAGCTCTGTGTGAAAAGGTCATTGTCTGGTTATTCCACATCACTTCCCAATTTCCCGGTTTTCGGTAATTGGAAATATTGAAACATAATAAGGATCTATCTACATGATACTGGTAGAGCTTCAAGCTAGGGGGCCTAGAAATATTAAATTTCTTGTCCACCGGTCTCCCACCCCGTAATTCGAGTACCTCATCTATTGCTAAAGGGTACGGTACTAATCCTGACTTGCTCTGACCTTGAGGTACTTGTGAGCACACCCAGCATTCTGTCTGGTTTAAGACCTTACCCACTAGTGAGTGGTAATCACTCAACGGATGACGGTCCATGTCGATATTAAGGCTGGACTGACATCTCTGGATGCACCCATCCTCGACTATGTTCTCACAATTCCTACAAATGCAATTTTCCTCAGCCAATAACCCTTCACAGTGCCTCCGAGCTCCTTGACTACCAGAGCGCTTTCTGATACTCGCCTTTGCTTGATTAGTGTGTTGCTCTTGAGATTCTACAAATCCATCCTCGCCATCAGAACCCATTCCAGATCCTTTCTCGACCTCTCTGGGATCCTCACCGAAACAGACTGTCCTGGTCAACAACAGGATTAACAGGAAAACCCGGAACGCAGTCTCTTGGGGTAAGTCCATCTTGTTAAGGGAAGAGAAGGGAAACAAGAAGGGGGAGAAAGAGAAGGAGAGAAGGAGGGTAGTGGGAGATGGAGAAAATAATAAAAAAGAAAAACTGGTGCGACAACCGCCTCTGGTCTTGTTGTTCTCCGCGCTCAGGTGCCGTCTCAACAGTCCTGCCTCTCAACCTTCCCGGAACAGACACTCCAGTGATACGATGTTCTCTACACTCTGCTCTTTGTCACGGGTTCTCTCCGGGTCAGCGACCTTTTTACAGTGAGACGAGTGGACCCAAGTCTCTCTTTCGGCAACCTTTAATGCTGTCGTGCTGGTTAGTAAGACTTGGTACGGTCCTTCCCACCTGTCAATGAGGCAACCTGAGCGTAGAAAATTTCGAATCATTACATAATCCCCAGATACAATGTCATGACAATTACTGTTCGGTAGGTCAGGAATCACCAGCTTTAGATTCCTAATTTGATTCCTCAGCTGCTGGCTCATCTTAACCAAATATTTTACAGTCACTTCGTTATTGCATTTCAAATCATCCTGGGGGTCTATCATTACATGAGGTTGTCAGCCATAAAGAATCTCAAAGGGTGATAGGTTAAGGGGGGACCTGGGAGTGGTTCTGATGCTGTACAATACTAGTGGCAAAGCTTCTGGCCACAACAATCCAGTCTCAGCCATCACTTTGCTCAGCTTGTTCTTAATAGTGCTGTTCACTCTCTCCACCTTCGCACTCGCCTGTGGTCGGTACGGAATATGCAGCTTGCTATTAATTCCCATCAGTTTGCACATAACCTGAAAGACTTCACCTGTAAAATGGGTACCCCTATCACTTTCAATTATTCTAGGGATACCATATCTACACACAAATTCCTGCACAATTTTCTTTGCAGTGAACGTAGCAGTATTTGTGGTAGCAGGGAACGCTTCTACCCAATTGGAAAACACATCAATACAGACTAACACGTATTTTAAATTCCTACAGGGTGGTAACTGTATAAAATCAATTTGTATTACATGAAAAGGGCCGTCTGTCGGAGGGATATGGGATGGTTCTGTTGGTATTGACTTTCCAATATTCTTCCTCAAGCAAGTAAGACATGTCATTGCTCTCTTACCCGCATGAGAAGAGAATCCTGGCGCACACCAGTAGGCTCTCACCAGCTTACACATACGCTCTTTAACCAGATGAGTCAGACCGTGTGCCGCCTCAGCTAAGCTTGGAAGATATGCTCTGGGGGCCACTGGCTAACCCTGTCCACCTGTCCAGAGTCCTGAGGACTCCTGGCCATACCCCTTTGACCTCCAGACCGCCTTTTCCTGTGGAGAACACAAATTTTGCATTTCAATTAATATTTGTGTGTTGATTGTGTTGAATGTCATCAGTGATGTGATGTTCGTTTGTATGGGGGTGCTGGCTGCTGCTTTAGCAGCTTCGTCTGCCCGGCTGTTACCAAGTGAGATTGGGTCTTGGTTGTAAGTGTGTGCTTTGCACTTGATAACAGCCACTCTGTATGGTTCTTGTATCGCTGTTAGAAGGCTTTTTATGTGGGACGCATGCGCTACAGGTGTGCCAGCTGCCGTCATAAAATTTCTGAGGCGCCATAGGGCCCCGAAATCATGCACTACTCCAAAGGCATACCTAGAATCTGTGTATATATTGGCTGACTTACCCTTGGCCAATTCACACGCTCTGGTTAGGGCGACCAGCTCAGCAACTTGTGCTGAGTGCTGTGGGCCCAGGGGCTCAGCTTCTATGATACTTCTGTCGTCTACAACTGCGTACCCAGTGCACAAGTCTCCCGAGTCCGTCTGTCTGTGGCAACTACCGTCAGTGTAAAAAGTAAAATCTACGCCTTCCAGTGGGTTGTCACTAATGTCAGGTCTTGCAGTGAAAGTCTGGTTCAGGTATTCCATACAATCATACGTATCAGTGTCTACACTAAATCTTCCTTCACCATCATTCTCATCCTCCACCCTTTGTGCCTGTCCAGGCACACTTGGCAGATAAGTTGCAGGATTTAGTGCGCTGCATCTCTTTATGGTGATGTTTACAGGGGCCATTAGTGCTAATTCCCACTTTGTAAACCGTGCCGATGAGACATGTCTAGTTTGGGCGGAGTTCAGTAAGGCTGACACTGCATGAGGTGTATGGATTGTCAGGTTGTGTCCTAACACTACGTCTTCGCTTTTACTTACTAGCAAAGCTATCGCTGCAATACTTCGCAAGCATGTGGGGAGAGACCGCGCTACGGTGTCCAACTGTGCACTGTAGTAAGCTACCGGCCTGCTGGCATCACCATGTCTCTGGGTTAGGACACCTGCCGCACACCCAGCACTTTCCGTAAAGTACAATTCAAAGGGTTTCCCATAATCTGGCATGCCTAATGCAGGTGCCTGTGATAGGCACTGTATGAGTCTCTCAAATGCCTGTTTGGACTCATCTGTGTGCGAGATCCGATCTGGTTTGTTCGAAGAGACCATCTCTTGCAAAGGTAAAGCCAGTATGGAGAACCCTGGGATCCAGTTTTGGCAGTACCCACACATTCCAAGAAAGGTGCGGATCTGTTGCTGGGTTTGTGGCAGAGTCATGTCGCGAATCGCCTGTATTCTATCAGCGGTGAGGTGTCTAAGTCCTTTCGTCAAGCAATGTCCCAAATATTTTACCCTGGTCTGGCACAGCTGCAACTTATCCTTTGAAACCTTGTGTCCCGTATTAGAAAGGTGAAACAGAAGCTGTTTCGTGTCTTTCAAGGACGATTCGAGTGAATCAGAACACTGCAATAAGTCATCTACATACTGTATTAATACTGATCCGCTCTCAGGTTGAAAGGATTGTAAACAGTCATGCAAAGCCTGGGAGAAAATACTTGGGCTGTCAATGAAACCTTGGGGTAGGCGAGTCCAGGTGTACTGTACTCCCCTGTATGTGAATGCAAACAGGTATTGGCTGTCAGGGTGCATAGGGACAGAAAAGAAGGCAGAACAGAGGTCAATGACAGTGAAAATTTTTGCAGTAGGGGGAATTTGCATGAGGATGACAGCTGGATTTGGCACTACGGGGAATTGGCTCTCAACTATCTTGTTCATCCCCCTTAGATCCTGCACTAGCCTGTAACCCCTCCCCCCACTCTTTTTCACAGGGAAGATGGGACTATTGGCAGTGCTGGACGTCCTGACTAGAATGCCCTGTTGTAGCAAGTGCTCTATGACTGGGTACACTCCTAATTCCACCTCTGGCTTCAGAGGATACTGAGGGATTTTTGGAGCTATCCTACCATCTTTTATTTGCACTACTACTGGAGCTACATTCGCCATCAATCCAGTGTCTTGTCCATCTTTGGTCCACAGGGAACCCGGTATTCGTGAGATTATTTCCTCTACCTTTGATGGACACCTGTCTATAACAGCAGAGTGTGACATTAGCCTTTGTGGGGTGTATAACATATCCTGCACTTCCTGAACGTGATTCTCGGGTATATCCAAGAAGACACCCTCAGGAGTACAATATATGACACACCTCATTTTACACAATAAATCTCTCCCGAGTAGATTAGCCGGAGCCGATGCTGCTAGCAAAAAGGAATGCTTGGTCTGCAAGGGCCCTATCGTAATCTCCGCAGGTCTACTCAAAGGGTAGTGTTGCACTATTCCTGTTACTCCCATTGCCGAAATTGTTTTACCCGTGGTTTTCATACCTACCGTCGAATTTAACACTGACCTGGCCGCCCCTGTATCTACAAGAAAAGGTAATGATCTACCAGCTACATCAACTGTGACCTCAGGTTCACTACCAAGGCTAGCAATCAACTTCACTGGCTGCAGACTACAGGTGTGGCCCAACCCCTATTGTATATTGTGACCCTCCCGCAGCGCACTGGCAGCTACAATATGTGAGGGGGGTAACTGAGAATTTTCGTAGGCCTGCCAGTCCCTCCTAGGTGGATACCTCCTTGTTTCCCCTGCATGTGGCTCATAGCTTCTCCTATGCGGTCCCTGATCCCAATTATGTGTATTATAGTGTGGTTCATATCCTGGTCTAGGGGGTCGGTATACCTTATGTGTGTTTTTATACCTACAATTCCGTGCAAAATGTCCTTCCTTCTGACAGTTATAGCATACTACTACATGTGACTTACCATCAGGGGTCTGGGGTTTTGGCTGATGCGGTTTTGTTGTAAGAGCATTTATACTTACTGTCATCAGCTTGTCCCCCTGAGACTCCCTGTGCTTAATGACGTTCCGGTCGTGCTCGATAGCGGACTCTCTTAATGCAGCCACCGAGATACCTCTCCGAGATACCTCTCCAAGATACCTCTCCAGTAGAGAGGTTTGTACCCTTGTTCTTAATGCCTCTTTTAACCCGTCCATTAATACTGACACTGCTACCTCTCTGTGATGTACATTGTCCTTAATGTCCTCGATCCCAGTGTATCTAGCCATTTCCTGCAGTGCTCGATGGAAATATTCAGATGCCATTTCACCTTCTTTTTGTCTTATGGAAAAGATTTTATTCCATTTGACAACAGTAGGGAAATATACTCCTAATTGCAGATTGATTTATCGTACATTCTCCTGAGTGTACTCATCAGTGAGAGGTACCTCTGCGTCTAATCTACAATCAGTAATGAATTTCGCGGGGTCAATATTGGAAGGTAAACATACTCGTAGCACTGTTCGCCAATCTTTGTGGGTTCGGTGGCGTTACCTAACTCTTTAATGAACCTCTGGCATGCGACTAGATCCTTTCTGGGATCGGGAAATTCTGACATAATTGACCTCAATTCTGTCTGGGACCAGGGACAATGCATAGCAATGTTCCTGATGGGAGGTACTCCCTGAGCATCAGTCCTCCCATTGGGGACTGCGATCACCCTGACAGGATTTAATTCAATTACGTCATTCTGAGTTGACTCCACAATCTGAGGTGCTATTGTCTCTGCATAATGTATGGTACCGTACTTACCTGTAGACACGACCTCACTTATCCCTCCGCTAGGGGGCCTTACTACTGCTCATGCTGGTTGGGCCGTGCCCACTTGAGTATTCTGTATGGTGGCTGCTAGAGAGACTGCCGATATCGTGCTGAGCTCATCTTCCTGCTCGCAGTCCTGGGGAAAATTTAAAATGGGATACAACTGGCAAGGGTTAGCGTTAGTACATTTATCAACTATACTCTTATCGGATACCAATATGCCATTGTCTGTAGCCACTTTCTCCCCCACAATATACGGTGGTGGTGGTGCGGTTGCCATCATTTTCCTGCTAGGTTTGGAACCTGCTGCGTGAGCTAATTCTCTTTGCATATCACTCTCTTGCTGCCACAAGTTTAAACAATCTGTGTGTCTGACCCTTTGTTTTTGGGATTTTATCAGACATATCATAATCCTTAAATTCTGCAATACCTCTGGTTCAAAACTACCTACCTTAGGGAATGGTTCCCTATCTTCCGCAGTCATACGTTCCCATTCATTGCATAAAACTTCTGTGTATGAACCATACTTTTCACACATAATGAACCTCGCTGACCCCCTGGGCCGCGGTATGTCAACCTGAACCCTGGTTGAACGTCCCTTACTTGAGCAACTGGCCCCCATAATTTGCAGGTATTGCCCTTTCAGATAATCCCACAAAAAAACAAAATACTCAATATAAGGCAACGGTGAAAGTTCTCCGAGTGCTTTCACCCACTCACGCCCACGTTGGCCAGTACTACCATACACTGTTGATAGCGAAGGCAATGTACCCAACCTAGGGCCCCTATGTAACCTCTATTTACTGGAAGTTTCTAGGAATAACTTACCCTTTCCAGTAAATATCAGTTAATGGAGATTTCCTGAGAGAGACCAGCGACAACTCCCTAAACCTTTATTATACACAAATCACGCTTGCGTATGCTATATACAGCGCTAATGATACCGCGATTTTATGCAAAGCTCGTAAAAAGTGTATCACGTTGCGCTAAATATTGCACCCACGAACGCGCGGTCCAATCGCACAGCATATAGGTACTTGTTACTTATCCGCCGTACGACCACTGGAATCGAATCACAAGCTGCGAAACCTCAGCCGGAGCGTATAAAAAAAACCGATATGGGTAAACCTCGCTGACCCCCTGGGCCGCGGTATTCTAAACCTCGCTGACCTCCTGGGCCGCGGTACTCTCCTACCTTGCTCCTTTGTACTTCAATCTATATTAACATGAGTCAGCTGCCTCACGCCACCAAGTCTTCACTCACTTGATGTACCACTCGACGGGATCCTGAATTCCTGGGGTCCACTACGTTCACTGTTACGTTCGCTCACTCACGTTCGCTCACTCAAATACTCTTTGGTTTTTCTGTACAGAAAATTATCTTTCATTCAGATAAACAGCTTTACTCCTAGAGGCAATACAGTAAAAAAGGTTTTATTTAAACGAAATCTTGGAAACCGAACAATTTGTGCTAATGTAGCGTGACTACTGTCCCGCCCCTAAACTAAACGATACTATTGTGTAATTTGTACTTAGCGGTCGTACCCTTACGCACGTTGCGTAAACACGCGACCGTGTGTATGTCTTTACGTTGCGTACGCAGTCCCGTACTTTGTCCGAGACACGTGTACAAAAATCGTACGTCCGCAATAGTACAAATCCCACACTTCTATAAATGTAAGCGATATTACCTATAATCGCTCACTTAACACAACACAGTTTCTTTCTGTATAAACCTTTTTAACTAGGCCAGACTGTGTTTGTGTTTTACGTTTACTTCCTTAATATTTATTCTATATTTTAACTAAATTGCAACAAATTTCTCTGTTTTTTTTTACACAGGTCTAAATGAATCTAGTAATCAGTACTTATGGCAACAATGTGAGCGGGTATACAAAGTACAGTTGTACGCTTGTGTTGTGTGTGCATTTGGCGCCAACCAGAAATTCACAGACTTTTTTAAATAGCTTTGCGTATTTACTTTACGGGTCCCACAGCATCCCTACAAACCATGCAGAGCAGACGCCATCTAATCAGCAATAAAATAGGGTTTCCAGTGTATCCACCGGCCAGAAAAAGGTTTACGTAGGATACCTGTCCGCCCTTTGCTGATAGATAAAGTCTGCTTTAACCTGCTAGGCTGCGGGTATGTGGAAAAACCGGACGATGCCCCCAATTGATAATGTCGATTTTATCTTAAAACATAAAGCTATACCTTAAACGCACCTTAAATATACTTTAAACCTTTAGCCGCTGCGGCCGCTATACTTAATACACACGCTCTGTACTTTATACACTGTTTGCGTACAGAGTCCTGTATCACTGTACGGACTTAGCGTACAAACGCCGCGCTGG
The DNA here is from genome assembly GCF_028390025.1 of Pseudophryne corroboree. Lineage (NCBI taxonomy): Eukaryota > Metazoa > Chordata > Amphibia > Anura > Myobatrachidae > Pseudophryne > Pseudophryne corroboree. The sequence goes on along the minus strand of NC_086452.1, from coordinate 330,098,360 downwards.
GGGTACAAAGTACACACAGCGCGCACACACCCAGAGATTCACTTTAAACCTTATACAGCAATGCGATGCGTTACTAATACACTCTTAAACCTAAGCAGGAAAAGGAAGACACAACACCGATTTGTAGTTAATCACTGGGTTCCGACACCACAGAGTAATATTTCTGAAAGGGGGTTAACAATACAAATTATGCACTACAATACAACAGAGTAAATGGCTACAGTCAATGTACATACGTGAGAATATTCGCATGCGCCTCCCGGTCCGGTCCTCCGCTATCAGGTTGATAACGTTGAGAGTCTTGTGTCAGGCCGGGCTTCAGCAGGCTTTATTTATACAAGTCTTCCAAAAGCAATACAATGGATACTGTAATCCCGTTGTCCATTGGACACAGGAATGCACTTTTACAGTACAGGAGAGGTCATAGGTTGATTTGAAAAGGTAGGCGATGTCTTTCCCAACTGCTCTTGTGGGTGGTCTCCTCTGGATTCCCGCCGCATACATAATATACAGTAAATGCAGTTTATATCTATATTCTGCTTCTGCACCTAACTATCCGCAGGAACATTCGATCTTCCGCAAATCAACACCGGAATGTTACCCTTAAAATACCCTACAGCTGGATACCAAACACCACCTTATAACCTTAGTCTGTCCCCTCTTATCCTGTAAAGGTGAATCCCTTTGTTCTGGAATCATTTAAACTGTTGATACTTTCTGATGTGGTGCAAGGAGACTATGTGTACAATGTGCACTATTTGGATTAAATATGTAATGTTTTGATAGCTCTCCATGCGTTCACAAACACCGCCGTAAATACACATACCACGCGCAGGACCGCGGGAGCGACCATACACAAATTGTGGATATGTGCACGCACGGCGGAACAAGTGCACGCGCAGTGGGCATGTGTGTGCAGTTTGTACGCGATGTGTGCTTTGCAATATTTTTCGACTTTGACAGTCATCCTTAGGGTCACTTGTGTGGTGAGGGACAAGATTTGCTTCTGTTTGGCCACATATTTTATGACTGGCAGCCACCAGCACTGGTTTTGCCTATTATATTGACCATGAATAATTTGAATTGGTCCTGGACCACCAACCCAGGGCACCCCTGCAAGTGTCCCGAGGCACCCCAGGGAGCCACGGCACACAGTTTGGGAACCTCTGCCGTGGAGCATTTATGAGATCAGGCACTGATGTTGGATAAGTAGGCCTGGCTCACAATCTCCATTCCAGTTCATCCCAAAGGTGCTCGATTGGGTTGAGGTCAGGGAGCTGTGCAGACCTATCAAGCTCTTCCACACCGAACTCATCAAACCATGTATTATAGTCCTTGCTTTGTGCACTGGGACACAGTCATGTTGGAATAAAAAAAGTCCTTCCCCAAATTGTTGCCACAAACTTGGAAGCATAGCATTGTTCAAAATGTCTTGGTATGCTGAGGCATTAAGATTGCCCTTCACAGGAGATAAGGGGCCTAGCCCAAACCCTGAAAAACAGCCCCATACCATTATCCCTCCTCCACCGAACTTCATAGTTGGCATAATGCTGTCAGGCAGGTAATGTTCTCCCGGCATCCACAAAACCCAGACTCACCCATCTGACTTCCAAACAGAGAACCGTGATTCGTCACTCCATAGAACATGTTTCCAATGCTCCACAGTCCAGTGTCTGTGTGCTTTACACCACTCCATCCGATGCTTGTCATTGGACTTGGTGATGTGAGGCTTGCATGCAGCTGATCGGATATGGAAACCCATTCCATTAAACTCCAGCCGCACAGTTTTTGTGCTTACATTAATGCCAGGGGAAGTTCGGAACTCTTCAGCTATAGAATCAGCAGAGCTTTGGCAACTTTTATGCACCATGCGCCTTAGCAGTCGTTCACCTTATTCTAATTTTATGTGGGCTTCTGCTTCGTGACTGAGTTGCTGTTGTTCCTAAACACTTCCACTTTCTAATAATAGTACTTACAGTTCAATATAGGAATATCCAGCAGGGATTAAATTTCACAAACATTCTTATTGCAAAGATGGCATCCTATCACAGTACCATGCCTGAAGTCACTGAGCTCTTCAGAATGACCCATTTTGTATCACAAATGTTTGCAAATGGAGAATGCATGGTGCTTGATTTTATACACCTATAACAACAGGTCTGATTGAAAGACCTGAATTCTGTAATTAACAGGTGTGCACACATACTTTTGTCCATATAGGGCCTAGTTCAGAGTTGATCGTAGCAGCAAATTTGTTAGCAGTTGGGCAAAACCACGGGGGTCATTCCGATCCATTCGTACGCAGCGGTTCTTCGCTGCGGTGCAAACAGGTCAGAAATGCACATGCGCAGCGGATGCATTGTGCATGCGCGTCATTGCCTGGTGACAATCGGACAGGTGAGAGGCGTTCCGGGGCAGATACTCACCGTTTTCTAGGCGTGGTGAGTCCAACGCAGGCGTGGCCAGGCGTGGTCTTGTTTTACTTGAAACTTTTTTCACATAGCAGGGCTGCACAAGCGTTCACAGCCCTGCTATGCTAAAATACACTGCCCCATAGGCGGCGTCAGGTTGATCGCACGAGCAGCAAAAAGTTGCTACATGTGATCAACTCGGAATGACCCCCCATGTGCACTGCAGGGTAGGCAGGTATAACATGTGCAGAGAGAGTTAGAATTGGGTTGGGTGTGTACAAACTGAAATCTAAATTGCAGTGTAAAAATAAAGCAGACAGTATTTATCCTGCACAGATATAAAATAACCCACCCAAATCTAACTCTTTCTGTAAATGTTATATCTTCCACACCTGCAGTGCATATGGTTTTGCCCAACTGCTAACCATAGCTGGGCATCTGCGTGCAACGGGAAGAGCTGCCACGGCGGCCGGCGGAGGTGATGTCTGCAGCGGCGGAGGAGGCACTGCAGGGAGAGAGGTGTCTGGCCAAAGGACGGCCGTCAAGGTACCTCTCATCCCCGATCCCCATAGCCCGCTGTACCGCTCCCCGTCTCCTCACCTCAATCCGACTTGTTTTCAAGTCGGATTGCGTTTGTCGGAAACGGGGCTAAAACCTGTCGGGTTTGGACCCGCTTCCGACAATACACGTTGAAGCCCGCCGATAAGCGTGCATTCCGACAAGTCGGGTTTCCCGACTTGTCAGAAAAACGGGGCCATAATGAATAGGTCGGAACCCCTTCTGACCTAAAACTGTCAGAAGCTGCCATCTTCCCGACAAGACGGCAGCTTCCGACAGTTATTGAATATACCCCATAGTGTCTATCCATTCCAAGCAAATGTGTCCATTTTTGCAGCATAAAATATAAGCTGTACATAAATTTACAGTAGAAAAGAACTGTAAAATCAGCACATTCACCCTATTACAAAGAATGTTTGTCATGTAAAGTAAGCCCATTACATTTTTAAACCTATGTACATTCCTTACTTGTCATGGGATTTGAATATTCCCAACATAAAATGTAGTTGCATTCTGCAGTAGTAAAGATGGTGCAAAAAAACTAGGAAACATACTTTTTGTTTGGACACACATGCTAAGAATCTCCTATGGCTGTGGAGGCCACTGAATACTACATAGTTTGTGGTGCCAGCTTGTGACATGACGTTTTATCCTGATGAAAGTACATTAGGCCTATTGGCAGGATCGTCTTTTCGTATGGGCTCAATGGGCACTTGCCCAAGGGCCCCAGGAGTATAAGGGCCCTAGGCTGATAACTGAGGGTCCCCTCTTTCCAGGGGTACCAGATTTTTGAAAATCGGCCATGGGGAACCAGAGATATCGGACTTCAAATCAGTGGTCCCCATCCAAGTCTGTTAATTACTCTTCCCTGCCAGATATCTTGGGTTCTGTCTGACTTAGAATTTTTCTGAGGACATACTCCAAAAGCTGGGACTCTCCCATTTTGGTGAACACTGGCAGCTTGTCTCAGCCTTCAAGCAGCTGGTCCCTTCTCCAGCTCCACACGCCTAATATGCAGTTTTATATTTTCATTGGTGGATTGCTCAGGCTCCTGAACTCTGATCCCCAAGTCCCCAGTACCTCCTGAAAGGTGTCTCCAGTACCTCCTGAAAGGTGTCTCCAGTACCTCCTGAAAGGTGACTCCAGTACCTCCTGAAAGGTGGTACTCTGTAGTTTTTTATCCCATTCAAAGCTAAGAAATCTATTTCCAGGGACTTGAGATATCTGCAGTCAAGCAAGCTGACCTCTCACCAGAAAATGATGAATATTAAGCCCACTCCACTATCGACCCCTCCTCTACGTATTAAACACCCCCTACCACCCTGGAAGTCATGTACAAGGGCCCCTTCATTCAACCCAATGCCTCCTTCTACAGTTTAGTGTTCTGCCTCCCACCCCATCTGTGCAGTAAAGGAGTAATTAGCACAGATTATTACTCCAGGTCCTACATGCTGAGTGGAAGATAGAACACACCCTACCGCCCGAAGGACATCAAAGCTGCTGGTGATAGCACCCTCACCCCTACCGCTGGAGGATGGGTAGGGGCCCCAGTGCATTGCTGTGCCCAGGGGCCTACACTGCTGTTAAGACAGCCCTGCCTATTGGGTGTCAAGAAAATATTTCTTACACCATTACACCATCACCACCAGTCTGAGCCAATGACAAAAGGCCAATGCACGTTGAATCAGAAATCAACATCCTATATAATAAAAGGCTAATGCTGCACCTCACTTCTGTCGGGGGAATTCAAGTGTTATGCAGGCTGCGGCCACTAGATAGCGCCCATCTGATCAATTCAAGTGTTGCTCCATTTAGGGGAACACAGCCGCCAGCACTAACATTATGTTATGTTGTTCCATCATTTTGACAGGGGAACTAGTTTATCATAACAGGCACAAATTTTGCAATCTTCAACTGTTCAGTTTTGGCGACCCTGTGCCCAATGTAGCCTCAGATTCCTTCTTAGCTGGCATGAATGGATCCTAATGTGATTTTCTGCTGCTACATCCAATCTACTTCACGGACTGACATGCTGTGCCTTCAGAGATGCTCTTTTCCATACCACTGTTGTAATGTGAAGTTATTTGAGCTAATGTTGCTTTAAGGCCAGTACTGACGGCAGAGATGTGTGCTGAGCGATCTTAACACAGGCCGCTCAGCACACATCTCTCCCCCGCTCAGCACAGCGTGATGTGCTGAGCGAGGGGGGACGACAACGGTGGGCCGCTCACTTCACACAGCGCTGAAGTGAGCAACCCGCTAGATTGAGCCTGCATGCAGGCTCAGTCTAGCACCGGCGATAGCGATGCGCAGGGCCGTGCACCGCTATCGCTGGAGGGCATACACACAGCAGATCCATGCTTAAAATCGAAGCAATCTAGTCAGATTGCTTAGATTTTAAACATGGATCTCTACGTGTGTACCCCCCTTTACTGTTAGCTCAAATCAGTAATATCTCTCCAATTAACAAGGCATTTTTATCCACAGATCTGTCGTTCACTGAACATTTATTGGTCTAGGCACACTTTTCTGTTATGCTTGGATATCCCAGAGAGCATAATCAAACCAACCTGTCTGGCACTAAAGGGCCCTATACACAGGAGAGATGTGTGCTGAGCGTGCGGGGGGACGGACATGGGGGGGCGCTTATTTCACCCAGCCGGTGAAATAAGCGACCTGTTAGATTGAGCCTGCCCTGCATGCAGGCCAATCTAGCACCGGCGATAGCGATGTGCGGGGCCACGCATCGCTATCGCTGTGGGGGGTACACACGAGTGATCTGTGCTTAAAATCTAAGCAATCTAGTCAGATAGCTTAGATTTTAAGCATTGATCTCTCTGTGAGAACCCCCTTAACATTCCACAATCCAAGACAGATCATAGAGATGTACTAAAGGGGGGTACACAACAGTGGCGTGCGGTGAGGTCAGTGGCTGGTGAGGCACTGCAGCTATAATGTTCGCCGAATCCTGCCGATGACCCCTACCGCCGCCGAACTAATGCCCGCTACTGCCCCTGAGCCGATGCCCGCTGCCACCGCCAATGTCTTACAAACTTGCCCACCATCAACTGACCCAGCCCTCCGCCACTCATTTGCATCTCAGCCCGATGCCACCAATGCCCGCGGCCTGCCTGCTCATTATACTTGTGATATATTGTACATTTTTATAGGGATAAAAAATAGTGTTTGGGACTGGGGAGGGAGTGGGAGGAGGACATGAATGCAATTTTATTGTCCAGGGCTTCCATTAACTTAATAGCACCGTGGATGCGGTGTTATTAAGTTAATGGAAGTCCTGGACAACAAAATAGCCAGCAGTGGGTGACGGAGTGGGTGACGCCAGGGAGAGGGTGACAGGAAGAGCGTGATGCCAGGAAGAGCGTGACGTCAGGGAGAGGGTCGCCAGGGAGAGGGTGACAGCAGTGGGTGATGCCAGGAAGAAGGTGACGGGGAGGGTGATGCCAGGGAGAGGGTGACTGGGAGGGTGATGCCAGGGAGAGGGTGACGGGGAGGGTGACTGGGAGGGTGATGCCAGGGAGAGGGTGACGGGGAGGGTGATGCCAGGGAGAGGGTGACTGGGAGGGTGATGCCAGGGAGAGGGTGACGGGGAGGGTGAGATACACTGCCGACCACACAAGCTTTTATTCAAATATACACGTTAGGTGACATCTTTTCTTGATCCTTATTGAAGTGTGTAGCTCTAGGTTGGGCAGGAAGGTGTTGTGTACATCTAAATTGTATTAATAATTTAGGAGCTGCCTGTAATTTACCACATATTTCATTTACCCTATATAATCTGCACTTGTCTCTTATCTCACACTACAACTTGCCCCCTCAACATTATTCCTTTCCAAATGCTCTACATGCCATGCACTTCAAACTCTCTATTGGCACATTTCCATCCTTCTTTAAACATGCACTCACCTCAGACAGGTGCATCAGCCCACACTGGTGAGTGGTGGCAGCAGCAGCGCACGGAGCCGGAGAGAGACGAACGGCAGCAGCAGCGCACGGAGCCGGGGAGATCGAGCGGCAGCAGCAGCGCACGGAGCCGGAGAGAGCCGAACGGCAGCAGCAGCGCGTGGAGCCGGGGAGAGCCGAGCGGCAGCAAAAAACGCCTGGAGCCGGGGAGAGTCGAGCGACAGCAGCAGCGCCTGGAGCCGGGGAGAGCCGAGCAGCAGCGCCTGGAACCGGGAAGAGCCGAGTGGCAGCAGCACCCGGAGCTGGAGACATGAGGGTCCCCCTGAAGGCTTAATCCGGCCCTGACTGTACAGCCGGATGCAATCACTCACAGTCACAGGGACGTGCTTTCAGATAGGCTGAAAGCACGTCCCTGCTGCTCTGCGGCACTTGGGCAGGTGCCGCTTCCATTGATTTTTGTAATGGGCTTTTACAGCCCTCAGCTTGGTCACGCCCCCTGCCCGCCCCTGCCTCCGGCTGATTTCAATGGGCAGCGGGAGGCATCGTTCTCGGTGCCGCACAACCACATTTACACAGGTATTTACACTCTAAAATGATTCCCATAATAAAAAGAAGATACTTATGACACAGAATATGTGTCATAAGTATCTTCTTTCTATTATTTGAATCATTAATGACAGGGGAGGCACTGCCTCCCCTGACTGCACGCCCCTGGCACACAAGGAGAGATCAGTGCTTAAATTCTAAGCAATCTGACTAGATTGCTTAGACTTTAAGCACAGATCTCTCTGTGTGTATGCCCCACAGCGATAGGGATGTGCGGCCCTGCGCGGCGCTATCGCCAGTGCTAGATTGGCCTGTATGCAGGCACAATCTAGCAGGTCGCTCATTTCACCGCTGGGTGAAATGGGCGGGCCCCCTGTCCGCCCCCCTCGCTCAGCACACATCGAACTGTGCTGATCAGGGGGGAGAGATGTGTACTGAGCGGTCACTGATAGATCGCTCAGCACACATCTCGCCCCCTGTGTACGGGGCTTTAGTCTTTGAGAGTGATAAAGTGGAGAGAGGTAAAGTACCAGTCAATCAGCTCCTAACTGCCATGTTACAGGCTGTGTTTGAAAAATGACAGTTAGGAGCTAATTGGTTAGTAATTGATTTCACTCCATTTTATCACTCTCCAAGGCTTAGTACATCTGGGCCGTGCTAGTGAATGAGGGGTAACTTGCATTTGTGATCTAAAGCAGAAGCAACATATATATACAGGTTGAGTCTCCCTTATCCAAAATGCTTGGGACCAGAGGTATTTTGGATATGGGATTTTTCCGTATTTTGGAATAATTGCATACCATAATGAGATATCATGGCGATGGGACCTAAATCTAAGCACAGAATGCATTTATGTTACATATACACCTTATACACACAGCCTGAAGGTCATTTTAGCCAATATTTTTTATAACTTTGTGCATTAAACAAAGTGTGTCTACATTCACACAATTCATTTATTTTTCATATACACCTTATACACACAGCCGGGAGGTCATTTAATACAATATATTTAATAACTGTGTGTATTAAACAAAGTTTGTGTACATTGAGCCATCAAAAAACAAAGGTTTCACTATCTCACTCTCACTCAAAAAAGTCCGTATTTCGGAATATTCCGTATTTCGGAATATTTGGATATGGGATACTCAACTAGAGATGAGCGCCTGAAATTTTTCGGGTTTTGTGTTTTGGTTTTGGGTTCGGTTCCGCGGCCGTGTTTTGGGTTCGAACGCGTTTTGGCAAAACCTCACCGAATTTTTTTTGTCGGATTCGGGTGTGTTTTGGATTCGGGTGTTTTTTTCAAAAAACACTAAAAAACAGCTTAAATCATAGAATTTGGGGGTCATTTTGATCCCAAAGTATTATTAACCTCAAAAACCATAATTTACACTCATTTTCAGTCTATTCTGAATACCTCACACCTCACAATATTATTTTTAGTCCTAAAATTTGCACCGAGGTCGCTGTGTGAGTAAGATAAGCGACCCTAGTGGCCGACACAAACACCGGGCCCATCTAGGAGTGGCACTGCAGTGTCACGCAGGATGTCCCTTCCAAAAAACCCTCCCCAAACAGCACATGACGCAAAGAAAAAAAGAGGCGCAATGAGGTAGCTGTGTGAGTAAGATTAGCGACCCTAGTGGCCGACACAAACACCGGGCCCATCTAGGAGTGGCACTGCAGTGTCACGCAGGATGTCCCTTCCAAAAAACCCCCCCCAAACAGCACATGACGCAAAGAAAAAAAGAGGCGCAATGAGGTAGCTGACTGTGTGAGTAAGATTAGCGACCCTAGTGGCCGACACAAACACCGGGCCCATCTAGGAGTGGCACTGCAGTGTCACGCAGGATGTCCCTTCCAAAAAACCCTCCCCAATCAGCACATGATGCAAAGAAAAAGAAAAGAAAAAAGAGGTGCAAGATGGAATTGTCCTTGGGCCCTCCCACCCACCCTTATGTTGTATAAACAAAACAGGACATGCACACTTTAACCAACCCATCATTTCAGTGACAGGGTCTGCCACACGACTGTGACTGATATGACAGGTTGGTTTGGACCCCCCCCAAAAAAGAAGCAATTAATCTCTCCTTGCACAAACTGGCTCTACAGAGGCAAGATGTCCACCTCATCTTCACCCTCCGATATATCACCGTGTACATCCCCCTCCTCACAGATTATCAATTCGTCCCCACTGGAATCCACCATCTCAGCTCCCTGTGTACTTTGTGGAGGCAATTGCTGCTGGTCAATGTCTCCGCGGAGGAATTGATTATAATTCATTTTAATGAACATCATCTTCTCCACATTTTCTGGATGTAACCTCGTACGCCGATTGCTGACAAGGTGAGCGGCGGCACTAAACACTCTTTCGGAGTACACACTTGTGGGAGGGCAACTTAGGTAGAATAAAGCCAGTTTGTGCAAGGGCCTCCAAATTGCCTCTTTTTCCTGCCAGTATAAGTACGGACTGTGTGACGTGCCTACTTGGATGCGGTCACTCATATAATCCTCCACCATTCTATCAATGTTGAGAGAATCATATGCAGTGACAGTAGACGACATGTCCGTAATCGTTGTCAGGTCCTTCAGTCCGGACCAGATGTCAGCATCAGCAGTCGCTCCAGACTGCCCTGCATCACCGCCAGCGGGTGGGCTCGGAATTCTGAGCCTTTTCCTCGCACCCCCAGTTGCGGGAGAATGTGAAGGAGGAGATGTTGACAGGTCGCGTTCCGCTTGACTTGACAATTTTGTCACCAGCAGGTCTTTCAACCCCAGCAGACCTGTGTCTGCCGGAAAGAGAGATCCAAGGTAGGCTTTAAATCTAGGATCGAGCACGGTGGCCAAAATGTAGTGCTCTGATTTCAACAGATTGACCACCCGTGAATCCTTGTTAAGCGAATTAAGGGCTGCATCCACAAGTCCCACATGCCTAGCGGAATCGCTCCCTTTTAGCTCCTTCTTCAATGCCTCCAGCTTCTTCTGCAAAAGCCTGATGAGGGGAATGACCTGACTCAGGCTGGCAGTGTCTGAACTGACTTCACGTGTGGCAAGTTCAAAGGGCATCAGAACCTTGCACAACGTTGAAATCATTCTCCACTGCACTTGAGACAGGTGCATTCCACCTACTATATCGTGCTCAATTGTATAGGCTTGAATGGCCTTTTGCTGCTCCTCCAACCTCTGAAGCATATAGAGGGTTGAATTCCACCTCGTTACCACTTCTTGCTTCAGATGATGGCAGGGCAGGTTCAGTAGTTTTTGGTGGTGCTCCAGTCTTCTGTACGTGGTGCCTGTACGCCGAAAGTGTCCCGCAATTTTTCTGGCCACCGACAGCATCTCTTGCACGCCCCTGTCGTTTTTTAAAAAATTCTGCACCACCAAATTCAAGGTATGTGCAAAACATGGGACGTGCTGGAATTTGCCCATATTTAATGCACACACAATATTGCTGGCGTTGTCCGATGCCACAAATCCACAGGAGAGTCCAATTGGGGTAAGCCATTCCGCGATGATCTTCCTCAGTTGCCGTAAGAGGTTTTCAGCTGTGTGCGTATTCTGGAAAGCGGTGATACAAAGCGTAGCCTGCCTAGGAAAGAGTTGGCGTTTGCGAGATGCTGCTACTGGTGCCGCCGCTGCTGTTCTTGCGGCGGGAGTCCATACATCTACCCAGTGGGCTGTCACAGTCATATAGTCCTGACCCTGCCCTGCTCCACTTGTCCACATGTCCGTGGTTAAGTGGACATTGGGTACAACTGCATTTTTTAGGACACTGGTGAGTCTTTTTCTGACGTCCGTGTACATTCTCGGTATCGCCTGCCTAGAGAAGTGGAACCTAGATGGTATTTGGTAACGGGGGCACACTGCCTCAATAAATTGTCTAGTTCCCTGTGAACTAACGGCGGATACCGGACGCACGTCTAACACCAACATAGTTGTCAAGGACTCAGTTATCCGCTTTGCAGTAGGATGACTGCTGTGATATTTCATCTTCCTCGCAAAGGACTGTTGAACAGTCAATTGCTTACTGGAAGTAGTACAAGTGGGCTTACGACTTCCCCTCTGGGATGACCATCGACTCCCAGCGGCAACAACAGCAGCGCCAGCAGCAGTAGGCGTTACACGCAAGGATGCATCGGAGGAATCCCAGGCAGGAGAGGACTCGTCAGAATTGCCAGTGACATGGCCTGCAGGACTATTGGCATTCCTGGGGAAGGAGGAAATTGACACTGAGGGAGTTGGTGGGGTGGTTTGCGTGAGCTTGGTTACAAGAGGAAGGGATTTACTGGTCAGTGGACTGCTTCCGCTGTCACCCAAAGTTTTTGAACTTGTCACTGACTTATTATGAATGCGCTGCAGGTGACGTATAAGGGAGGATGTTCCGAGGTGGTTAACGTCCTTACCCCTACTTATTACAGCTTGACAAAGGGAACACACGGCTTGACACCTGTTGTCCGCATTTCTGGTGAAATACCTCCACACCGAAGAGCTGATTTTTTTGGTATTTTCACCTGGCATGTCAACGGCCATATTCCTCCCACGGACAACAGGTGTCTCCCCGGGTGCCTGACTTAAACAAACCACCTAACCATCAGAATCCTCCTGGTCAATTTCCTCCCCAGCGCCAGCAACACCCATATCCTCCTCATCCTGGTGTACTTCAACACTGACATCTTCAATCTGACTATCAGGAACTGGACTGCGGGTGCTCCTTCCAGCACTTGCAGGGGGCGTGCAAATGGTGGAAGGCGCATGCTCTTCACGTCCAGTGTTGGGAAGGTCAGGCATCGCAACCGACACAATTGGACTCTCCTTGTGGATTTGGGATTTCGAAGAATGCACAGTTCTTTGCTGTGCTGCTTTTGCCAGCTTGAGTCTTTTCATTTTTCTAGCGAGAGGCTGAGTGCTTCCATCCTCATGTGAAGCTGAACCACTAGCCATGAACATAGGCCAGGGCCTCAGCCGTTCCTTGCCACTCCGTGTGGTAAATGGCATATTGGCAAGTTTACGCTTCTCCTCCGACAATTTTATTTTAGGTTTTGGAGTCCTTTTTTTACTGATATTTGGTGTTTTGGATTTGACATGCTCTGTACTATGACATTGGGCATCGGCCTTGGCAGACGACGTTGCTGGCATTTCATCGTCTCGGCCATGACTAGTGGCAGCAGCTTCAGCACGAGGTGGAAGTGGATCTTGATCTTTCCCTAATTTTGGAACCTCAACATTTTTGTTCTCCATATTTTAATAGGCACAACTAAAAGGCACCTCAGGTAAACAATGGAGATGGATGGATTGGATACTAGTATACAATTATGGACGGGCTGCCGAGTGCCGACACAGAGGTAGCCACAGCCGTGAACTACCGCACTGTACTGTGTCTGCTGCTAATATATAGACTGGTTGATAAAGAGATAGTATACTCGTAACTAGTATGTATGTATAAAGAAAGAAAAAAAAACCACGGTTAGGTGGTATATACAATTATGGACGGGCTGCCGAGTGCCGACACAGAGGTAGCCACAGCCGTGAACTACCGCACTGTACTGTGTCTGCTGCTAATATATAGACTGGTTGATAAAGAGATAGTATACTCGTAACTAGTATGTATGTATAAAGAAAGAAAAAAAAACCACGGTTAGGTGGTATATACAATTATGGACGGGCTGCCGAGTGCCGACACAGAGGTAGCCACAGCCGTGAACTACCGCACTGTACTGTGTCTGCTGCTAATATATAGACTGGTTGATAAAGAGATAGTATACTCGTAACTAGTATGTATGTATAAAGAAAGAAAAAAAAACCACGGTTAGGTGGTATATACAATTATGGACGGGCTGCCGAGTGCCGACACAGAGGTAGCCACAGCCGTGAACTACCGCACTGTACTGTGTCTGCTGCTAATATATAGACTGGTTGATAAAGAGATAGTATACTCGTAACTAGTATGTATGTATAAAGAAAGAAAAAAAAACCACGGTTAGGTGGTATATACAATTATGGACGGGCTGCCGAGTGCCGACACAGAGGTAGCCACAGCCGTGAACTACCGCACTGTACTGTGTCTGCTGCTAATATATAGACTGGTTGATAAAGAGATAGTATACTCGTAACTAGTATGTATGTATAAAGAAAGAAAAAAAAACCACGGTTAGGTGGTATATACAATTATGGACGGGCTGCCGAGTGCCGACACAGAGGTAGCCACAGCCGTGAACTACCGCACTGTGGCCCTCATTCCGAGTTGATCGGTCGCAAGGCGAATTTAGCAGAGTTACACACGCTAAGCCGCCGCCTACTGGGAGTGAATCTTAGCTTCTTAAAATTGCGACCGATGTATTCGCAATATTGCGATTACTAACTACTTAGCAGTTTCAGAGTAGCTCCAGACTTACTCTGCCTGTGCGATCATTTCAGTGCTTGTCGTTCCTGGTTGACGTCACAAACACACCCAGCGTTCGCCCAGGCACTCCCACCGTTTCTCCGGCCACTCCTGCGTTTTTTCCGGAAACGGTAGCGTTTTCAGCCACACGCCCCTGAAACGCCGTGTTTCCGCCCAGTAACACCCATTTCCTGTCAATCACATTACGTTCGCCGGAGCGAAGAAAAAGCCGTGAGTAAAAATACTTTCTTCATAGTAAAGTTACTTGGCGCAGTCGCAGTGCGAACATTGCGCATGCGCACTAAGCGGATTTTCACTGCGATGCGATGAAAAATACCGAGCGAACAACTCGGAATGAGGGCCTGTACTGTGTCTGCTGCTAATATATAGACTGGTTGATAAAGAGATAGTATACTCGTAACTAGTATGTATGTATAAAGAAAGAAAAAAAAACCACGGTTAGGTGGTATATACAATTATGGACGGGCTGCCGAGTGCCGACACAGAGGTAGCCACAGCCGTGAACTACCGCACTGTACTGTGTCTGCTGCTAATATATAGACTGGTTGATAAAGAGATAGTATACTCGTAACTAGTATGTATGTATAAAGAAAGAAAAAAAAACCACGGTTAGGTGGTATATACAATTATGGACGGGCTGCCGAGTGCCGACACAGAGGTAGCCACAGCCGTGAACTACCGCACTGTACTGTGTCTGCTGCTAATATATAGACTGGTTGATAAAGAGATAGTATACTCGTAACTAGTATGTATGTATAAAGAAAGAAAAAAAAACCACGGTTAGGTGGTATATACAATTATGGACGGGCTGCCGAGTGCCGACACAGAGGTAGCCACAGCCGTGAACTACCGCACTGTACTGTGTCTGCTGCTAATATATAGACTGGTTGATAAAGAGATAGTATACTCGTAACTAGTATGTATGTATAAAGAAAGAAAAAAAAACCACGGTTAGGTGGTATATACAATTATGGACGGGCTGCCGAGTGCCGACACAGAGGTAGCCACAGCCGTGAACTACCGCACTGTACTGTGTCTGCTGCTAATATAGACTGGTTGATAAAGAGATAGTATACTCGTAACTAGTATGTATGTATAAAGAAAGAAAAAAAAAACCACGGTTAGGTGGTATATACAATTATGGACGGGCTGCCGAGTGCCGACACAGAGGTAGCCACAGCCGTGAACTACCGCACTGTACTGTGTCTGCTGCTAATATAGACTGGTTGATAAAGAGATAGTATACTACTAATATTATATATACTGGTGGTCAGGTCACTGGTCACTAGTCACACTGGCAGTGGCACTCCTGCAGCAAAAGTGTGCACTGTTTAATTTTAATATAATATTATGTACTCCTGGCTCCTGCTATAACCTATAACTGGCACTGCAGTAGTGCTCCCCAGTCTCCCCCACAATTATAAGCTGTGTGAGCTGAGCAGTCAGACAGATATATAATATATATAGATGATGCAGCACACTGGCCTGAGCCTGAGCAGTGCACACAGATATGGTATGTGACTGACTGAGTCACTGTGTGTATCGCTTTTTTCAGGCAGAGAACGGATATATTAAATAAACTGCACTGTGTGTCTGGTGGTCACTCACTATATAATATATTATGTACTCCTGGCTCCTGCTATAACCTATAACTGGCACTGCAGTAGTGCTCCCCAGTCTCCCCCACAATTATAAGCTGTGTGAGCTGAGCAGTCAGACAGATATATATAATATTATATATAGATAATAGATGATGCAGCACACTGGCCTGAGCCTGAGCAGTGCACACAGATATGGTATGTGACTGAGTCACTGTGTGCTGTGTATCGCTTTTTTCAGGCAGAGAACGGATTATAAATAAAACTGGTGTGGTCACTATCAGCAAAACTCTGCACTGTACTGAGTACTCCTAATGCTCCCCAAAATTAGTAAATCAAGTGTCTCTCTAATCTATTCTAAACGGAGAGGACGCCAGCCACGTCCTCTCCCTATCAATCTCAATGCACGTGTGAAAATGGCGGCGACGCGCGGCTCCTTATATAGAATCCGAGTCTCGCGATAGAATCCGAGCCTCGCGAGAATCCGACAGCGTCATGATGACGTTCGGGCGCGCTCGGGTTAACCGAGCAAGGCGGGAAGATCCGAGTCGCTCGGACCCGTGAAAAAAAACATGAAGTTCTGGCGGGTTCGGATTCAGAGAAACCGAACCCGCTCATCTCTATACTCAACCTGTATATATATGGGGTTTGTGCAGTGGGGTCTTTATAATGGTCATACAGTATGCTTGACAAAGGGGAATGTGACATTGTAATGAGCCATTGATCGAACATTTACTGTATAAGGAGGCCTCATTATGACATCTGCTCTGGATACTATTTTGACTAGTTTTGATAAATGTTATATATATTTAAATTTAATCCATTTTGATCACTATTAATTCTAAGCTATTCAGTACTATTTTTGTCCTCATTGTAGTAGACATTAATCTAATGAAGGACGCTGCCAAAAGTCACTGAGCCCAATATAGAAAAGCACTTAGTATAATAGGAATTGCTGCAGTAACCCAGACTTGATTTTTTTTTTCTGATCAGAGTGATATTATATTAATCCTGCTTTCAGTGTCTCTTTGCCTGCATTTATTATTACATGATTGATTTTATCCAGACCAGTGACCTGACTTGTACTACAGTAAGATCACCAATCTGATCACCATTTAAAACATGCTTAGATATGGTTTATATGTACATTTGTCAGTGACAGGGAGATCATTTCACAAATGAACATCTTATTATTTAGGTTTGTGGCCTTAAACATGCAGTATTAAAATCACATGGCACAATGATGTCACTGTTGTTAGCATTACTTTAGTGTGAGAAACACAAATCAATGCCTGACAATTGCATTACAATTAGTTCCAAAAGACATTCTGAGACTTTTAAAGTTACAAACACTGATAAGAAGTGCAGCTGGCATTTTAGTGACAACAAGGGTTGAAAATAGCTGTACCTTGTGATTAGCAGCACATGCACCAAACCATCAAAGCCGTATGTAGACATTATGGTGCCAAGAGAATTAATGCCCAACCCCCCATATGTAAAATAAGAATAGTGTGTGTCTAAGGCACGCACCAAAAATATAGCAACGTGTCTTCATGGGGAAGGGTCTTGGCCACAAAATAGTACCATTTCACATTACACCGCACAGTAGTGTCCATTATTCAACTCACACCACACAGTAGTGCCACTAATACACATAACACCACAAAAGAGCCCCTTACACACATTATGCCAGGTAGAATCCCTTACAAAAATTATACCATGGTAGAGCACCTTATACGTTTTACGCAAGGTAGATTCCCTTATACACGTTACACCAGGTAGAGCTCCTTATACACATTATTCCAAGTAGAGCCCCTTCTACACGTTACACCAGGTAGAGATCCTTATACATGTTACGCCAGGTACAGCCCTTTTACACATTACACCAGGTAGAGCCCCTTACACACATTACATCAGGTAGAGCCCTTATGCACATAATGACAGGCAGAGCTCCCTATACACATTACGCCAGGTAGAACCCCTTACATCCCCCCTTCCTTACTCTAATAATCCACACACAGTGCTATTTGAGCCTATACAATGTATGCTATGCGATTTGGACTAAGTGGGTATACTATTTGAACTACATGCTATTTGAACGACAACCGATTTTTAATACACTACAATGTACTATATGCGATGTAGTACAAAAATACCTGCCTGCACATACTATTTTGCCTTGAGATATGGGCTAGATGGGAGCGCACATCGCATTGCATCGCAAGGGACAATACACACTGGCCCTCATTCCGAGTTGTTCGCTCGTACTTTTTCATCGCATCGCAGCGATTCTCCGCAAACTGCGCATGCGCAATGTTCGCACTGCGGCTGCGCCAAGTAAATTTGCTAACAAGTTTGGTATTTTACTCACGGCATTACGAGGTTTTTTCTTTGTTCTGGTGATCGGAGTGTGATTGACAGGAAGTGGGTGTTTCTGGGCGGAAACTAGCCATTTTATGGGAGTGTGTGAAAAAACGTGTCACGATCCGGGTATCTGGACGCCATTTCTTACCCATCAGATGCCTCCTAAGGTTGGCTCAGCGCTCCAGGACCGGATCCCATCTGTTATCCTGATGTTTACATTCCTGTATCCTCTCCTGTCACTCTGAGACGCGGTCACAGTAAACGCCATATTACACCTGGCATGGCGTCTCCCGCGGCCTCCGCCGCCGTCCCTGAGCTTCTGCATGCAGAGTGTCTGAGTGGCGATTACGTCAGCCGCGGCCTCCGCTGTGTCCGCGTGGTTGGATGTGCACCTGTCAGCTTGGCGCCTCCTGTCTCCGGTGGCCGGCGCCGCCATTACTGTTTTCATTACCACATGGATTACAAACCAAACTTCCCTCCAAGTGTCTGCATGGGCGCAGCCATCTTGGATTCTGTCAGCTGATCATTTCCACCAATCTGTTCTTAGTATTGATAATCTGCATAATTGCCTAGCCAATCCCTTCCTTGCTGCAGGTATAAATACACTGTGCCTGAGCAAGGAAGGCGTCAGTGCTTTGGTTGTCAAACCTAGTTCCTGTTTGTCTCTCTCCTGTGATTGTCTTCCAGGTTCCAGCTCCTGTCTCAAGACTTCCACCATAGAGACCCGCACCAGCATTCCACCTGCGGTGTAGCCTGACTCTCCGATCCATTGTGGATTCATCTGTTTCCAGCTACAACATTACCTGCTTCCAGCCCAGCTTCCAGCAGAGTACAGCTTCTCTTAAAGGGCCGGTGTCCTTTCTACAGTTTACCACTCTCCACCGGTATTATTATTTCTCCGCTCTCAAACTCTACATTTCATTTATATTGCATCGCTCTCAAGCTTCATTTATTATCTAACTGGTTCCAGCCAGTATCCACTCCGTGCCAACATCTGTCTGGTTCCAACCAGAACCCACAGCAGCTATTTTATTTACAGCAGTCCAGCTTTCCCTGGAACACCAGCTGGTACGATCCTGGGCTTTCTTCATTGCTACAGTCAGGCCTGGTAAGGACTTTCCAACTCGCAGATAATAAGAACTGTCTCATACTACCAGAGCTCTGTGGCCCCTGCCACCCTGTAGTACCCAGGAACTGTATTATTTCTCTGCTGATTTTATGTTTCTTTTACTGCTACTGTGATGCATGGAGTTTGTCATAAATAAACATCATTGACTTTTATTCAAGTTGTCGTGGTCACGCCTTCGGGCGGTTCTTCTTCATGTTACTTACATGTCCAGGGGTCTGATACAACCTCCCAGGTTCCGGTACATCTCAGCCCCTACAACTGAGGCTGCCTCCCATCAGCTCAGGCCCTCAGTTGTGACAGTAAGCACTGACCAGATGAATCCAGCCGGAGACCAGGATCAAGCGGCCAGGCCGATGCAAGAACTGGCAGCCCGACTAGAACATCAGGAGGCTGCACAGGGCCACATCATCCGCTGTCTCCAGGATCTCTCTACTAGGCTGGATGGGATTCAGACAACTCTCCGTGGATCAGGCGCTTCTGGTGCATCAACCACAGTGACTCCAGCTATAACCCCACCCACCTTACCCATTTCTGCTCCACGTCTTCAACTTCCAACGCCAGCAAAATTTGACGGATCTCCAAGATTCTGCAGGGTATTTCTCAACCAGTGTGAGATTCAGTTTGAGCTACAACCTGGCAATTTTCCCAGTGACCGTACAAAAATTGCCAACATTATTTCTCTTCTCAGTGGCTCAGCCCTTGATTGGGCATCACCGTTATGGGAGAGGTCCGACACCCTGCTATCTTCTTACACTGCATTCGTGTCAACATTCAGGCGCATCTTCGACGAGCCAGGCCGGGTAACCTCAGCTTTATCCGAGATTCTCCGTTTACGCCAGGGGTCACGTACTGTAGGACAATATCTGATACAGTTCCAGATCCTGGCATCCGAACTGGCATGGAACGACGAGGCCCTGTATGCTGCATTCTGGCATGGCTTATCTGAGCGTATTAAAGATGAGTTAGCTACCAGAGACTTACCCTCTAAGTTAGATGAGCTAATCTCACTCTGCACGAAAGTTGATTTACGTTTCAGAGAGAGAGAGCAACTGAGCGTGGAAGATCATCTGCTCCAAAATCTTCTGCTCCTCCTCCTCGCCAACTGTCACCAACTAAAGATGAGCCCATGCAAATTGGTCGTTCCCGTTTAACTCCTGCTGAGCGCCGAAGACGTCTCTCCGAGTCTCTCTGTCTTTATTGTGCAGCTCCGTCTCACACCATTAATGCCTGTCCCAAACGTCCGGGAAACTCCAAATCCTAGCTCGCCAAGGAGAGGGCCGGCTAGGAGTAATGATCTCCTCTCCATCTCCTCAAGATTGTAATCTCCCAGTCTCGCTTCAAGTTGCTCAACGTTATCGGAACGTCATTGCCCTCCTTGATTCCGGAGCAGCTGGGAACTTTATTACCGAAGCCTATGTTAAACGGTGGTCCCTACCCACCGAGAGACTTCCTTCGTCCATTTCTTTAACTGCCGTGGATGGCAGCAAAATTTTTGATGCAGTCATTTCTTTAAGGACTCTACCAGTTCGTCTGAGAGTGGGAGTTCTTCATTCCGAACTTATTTCTTTTTTAGTGATTCCAAGAGCCACACATCCTGTGGTCCTGGGCCTTCCATGGCTCCGTCTTCACAATCCTACAATTGATTGGACGACTACGCAAATCCTGGCATGGGGTTCCTCCTGTGCTGAGACATGTTTGTTTAAAGTATTGCCTGTCTGTTCTTCCTCCCCCAGGTCGTCTGATGTTCCACCTCCTCCATATCAAGATTTCACGGATGTGTTCAGTAAAGCTTCTGCTGATATCCTTCCTCCTCATAGAGAATGGGATTGCCCGATTGATCTCGTTCCAGGGAAGGTTCCACCTCGAGGCCGAACTTATCCGTTGTCTCTGCCTGAGACGCATTCTATGGAGGAATACATTAAAGAGAACCTAGCAAAGGGGTTCATTCGACCTTCTTCTTCTCCAGCCGGCGCAGGCTTCTTTTTTGTAAAGAAGAAAGATGGTGGTCTGCGGCCGTGCATCGACTACAGAGGATTGAACGACATTACCATCAAGAACCGTTATCCTTTACCCCTGATTACTGAGCTCTTTGACAGAGTTAGCGGAGCTACCATCTTTTCAAAGCTGGACTTGAGAGGTGCGTACAATCTCATCCGGATCCGTGAGGGTGACGAGTGGAAGACCGCCTTTAACACCCGTGACGGACATTATGAGTACCTCGTCATGCCCTTCGGATTGAGCAATGCTCCAGCTGTCTTCCAGCATTTTGTCAATGAGATCTTCAGAGACATTCTATACCGTCATGTCGTGGTCTATCTAGACGATATCCTCATTTTTGCCAACGATTTAGAGGAACATCGTTTTTGGGTTAAAGAGGTTCTGTCCCGTCTCCGTGTCAATCATCTCTATTGTAAATTAGAGAAATGTGTCTTTGAAGTCAAGTCCATTCCATTTCTAGGGTACATTGTGTCCGGTTCCGGACTAGAGATGGATCCTGAGAAACTACAAGCAATTCAAAATTGGCCGGTACCCTTAACCCTCAAAGGGGTCCAGAGGTTCTTGGGGTTCGCCAACTATTACCGAAAGTTTATACGAGACTTTTCCACCATTGTGGTGCCTATTACTGCTTTCACTAAGAAGGGTGCTAACCCGTCCAAGTGGTCTGAAGAAGCCATGCAAGCATTTCATCTTTTAAAACAAAGGTTCATCTCTGCGCCTGTTCTGAAACAGCCTGACATCGACTCTCCTTTCATCTTAGAGGTGGATGCCTCCTCCGTTGGAGTAGGAGCGGTGTTATCTCAGAGGGCTAAAGATGGCCATTTACACCCTTGCAGTTTCTTCTCCCGGAAGTTCTCCCCAGCTGAGCGCAACTATGCCATTGGCGACCAGGAGTTGCTAGCCATCAAGCTCGCTCTAGAAGAGTGGAGGTATCTGTTGGAGGGAGCTTCTCATTCAATCACCATACTTACAGACCACAAGAACCTTTTATATCTGAAAGGCGCACAATGTCTCAACCCTCGTCAGGCCAGATGGGCACTTTTCTTTTCCAGGTTCGACTTTAAACTCCAGTTCTGTCCGGGCTCTCAGAATCGCAAGGCCGATGCCCTTTCCCGCTCATGGGAGCAAGAAAATGAGTCAGAGTCTTCAGACAAGCATCCTATTATAAATCCGTTGGCATTCTCCACAGTAGGGATGGACTCTACGCCCCCATCAGGGAAAAGTTTTGTGAAACCGATGCTAAGGAAGAAGCTCATGCATTGGGCCCATGCTTCCCGTTTTGCCGGACATACAGGTATCCAAAAAACCCTGGAGTTTATCTCTAGGTCCTATTGGTGGCCAACTCTGAAAAAGGACGTCTTGGAGTTTATTGCATCTTGCCCAAAGTGTGCTCAACATAAGGTATCCCGCCAGTCGCCTGCGGGGCAACTGGTTCCACTATCTGTTCCCCGTCGACCTTGGACCCATTTGTCGATGGATTTTATCACAGATTTACCCATGTGCAACAAGTTCAATACCATCTGGGTGGTAGTTGACCGGTTCACCAAGATGGCACACTTCATTCCTCTCACCGGTCTTCCGTCAGCTTCCAAGTTGGCTCAAGTATTCATACAAGAGATCTTCCGACTCCACGGTCTTCCTGAAGAAATTATCTCAGATCGAGGAGTTCAATTCACAGCCAAATTCTGGCGAAGTTTATGTCAAGTCCTCCAAGTCAAGCTAAAGTTTTCCACGGCTTACCATCCTCAGACCAATGGTCAAACCGAGAGGGTGAATCAGGACTTGGAGGCCTTCCTCCGCATCTATGTGTCCTCCTCTCAAAATGACTGGGTTCAATTACTTCCCTGGGCCGAGTTCTGTCATAACAACCAGTATCATTCTTCATCTGCTTCAACACCATTCTTCACTAACTTTGGATTCCACCCTAAAGTCCCTGAGTTCCAACCGCTTCCAGCAACTTCTGTTCCCGCAGTGGATATCACCTTGCATCAGTTTGCCAATATCTGGAAGAGCGTACGATCAGCTCTGCTCAAGGCATCGTTCAGGTACAAGAAGTTTGCGGATAAGAAGCGTCGAGCAGTTCCTGCTCTCAAGGTGGGTGATCGGGTATGGTTATCCACGAAGAATTTGAGGTTAAGAGTTCCCAGTATGAAGTTTGCACCTCGCTATATCGGTCCTTTCAAGATTGAACAAATCATCAATCCTGTTGCTTACAGACTCCAGTTGCCTCCCTTCTTAAAAATACCCAGGACATTCCATGTTTCCCTGTTGAAACCACTGATCTTGAATCGGTTTCATTCCTCACTTCCTCCAACTCCGAAAGTCCAAACTCAACGAGGCGTTGAGTATGAAGTAGCCAAGATCCTGGACTCACGTCACCGTTACGGTCAACTACAATATCTTATTGACTGGAAGGGTTATGGCCCTGAGGAACGTTCATGGACCAATGCTTCTGATGTCCATGCTCCTGCCTTGGTCCGGAGATTCCATTCCAAGTTTCCTCAAAAGCCAAAGAAGTGTCCTGGGGCCACTCCTAAAGGGGGGGGGGGGGTGCTGTCACGATCCGGGTATCTGGACGCCATTTCTTACCCATCAGATGCCTCCTAAGGTTGGCTCAGCGCTCCAGGACCGGATCCCATCTGTTATCCTGATGTTTACATTCCTGTATCCTCTCCTGTCACTCTGAGACGCTGTCACAGTAAACGCCATATTACACCTGGCATGGCGTCTCCCGCGGCCTCCGCCGCCGTCCCTGAGCTTCTGCATGCAGAGTGTCTGAGTGGCGATTACGTCAGCCGCTGCCTCCGTTGTGTCCGCGTGGTGGGATGTGCACCTGTCAGCTTGGCGCCTCCTGTCTCCGGTGGCCGGCGCCGCCATTACTGTTTTCATTACCACATGGATTACAAACCAAACTTCCCTCCAAGTGTCTGCATGGGCGCAGCCATCTTGGATTCTGTCAGCTGATCATTTCCACCAATCTGTTCTTAGTATTGATAATTTGCATAATTGCCTAGCCAATCCCTTCCTTGCTGCAGGTATAAATACACTGTGCCTGAGCAAGGAAGGCGTCAGTGCTTTGGTTGTCAAACCTAGTTCCTGTTTGTCTCTCTCCTGTGATTGTCTTCCAGGTTCCAGCTCCTGTCTCAAGACTTCCACCATAGAGACCCGCACCATCATTCCACCTGTGGTGTAGCCTGACTCTCCGATCCATTGTGGATTCATCTGTTTCCAGCTACAACATTACCTGCTTCCAGCCCAGCTTCCAGCAGAGTACAGCTTCTCTTAAAGGGCCGGTGTCCTTTCTACAGTTTACCACTCTCCACCGGTATTATTATTTCTCCGCTCTCAAACTCTACATTTCATTTATATTGCATCGCTCTCAAGCTTCATTTATTATCTAACTGGTTCCAGCCAGTATCCACTCCGTGCCAACATCTGTCTGGTTCCAACCAGAACCCACAGCAGCTATTTTATTTACAGCAGTCCAGCTTTCCCTGGAACACCAGCTGGTACGATCCTGGGCTTTCTTCATTGCTACAGTCAGGCCTGGTAAGGACTTTCCAACTCGCAGATAATAAGAACTGTCTCATACTACCAGAGCTCTGTGGCCCCTGCCACCCTGTAGTACCCAGGAACTGTATTATTTCTCTGCTGATTTTATGTTTCTTTTACTGCTACTGTGATGCATGGAGTTTGTCATAAATAAACATCATTGACTTTTATTCAAGTTGTCGTGGTCACGCCTTCGGGCGGTTCTCCTTCATGTTACTTACATGTCCAGGGGTCTGATACAACCTCCCAGGTTACATCTCAGCCCCTACAACTGAGGCTGCCTCCCGTCAGCTCAGGCCCTCAGTTGTGACAAAACGCTGGCGTTTCTGGGAAAAACGCGGGAGTGGCTGGAGAAACGGGGGAGTGTCTGGGTGAACGCTGGGTGTGTTTGTGACGTCAAACCAGGAACGAAACTAACTGAACTGATCGCAGTGGCAGAGTAAGTGTCGAGCTACTCAGAAACTGCTTAGAAATGTCTATTCGCAATTTTGAGAATCTTTCGTTCGCAAATTTGCTAAGCTAAGATTCACTCCCAGTAGGCGGCGACTTAGCGTGTGCAATGCTGCTAAAAGCAGCTTGCGAGCGAACAACTCGGAATGAGGGCCACAGTGCGATATGAACCAGATGCAATGCTATTTGAACTAAAAAGATCAAATAGCATGCAAGAATCACACTGTGTGTGGGCACCATTAGGGTGTAGTGTAGTGTAGATACTTACATTATTTCTCCCTTCCGTGCTGCTGCTGGCTCCCGACCCAGAACTCCCTCTTTATACTGCAGGACAAGAGGGGGTGGGTGTGCAGTACACGTGGGAGAAACTCAGGCTCCAACACTGCCCAGCTCTGACTGCTCTGTTATATACAGCAACCAGTGCTACCACTGTAGTCTCAGCACATCGGGGTGGATCCGGACACTGCGCCCACAGGGCAATTGCTCTGTGAGCGCAGCACACTCTGCAAAGTGCTAGTAATGGCACTGCAAAACATATTCTACGGCTCATACAGGTCTTGAGTTGACATGATTGTATTGCATTCATTTTGTAGAGAATCTAGGCTAAATAAACCACATGCAGACTTGATAGGTATTAATCCTTACAGGAGATGCATAACACTAGGGCCCCCATTTATCAAGCCTTAGAAAGTGATAAATTGCATGGTGATAAAGTACCAACCAATCAGCTCCTAACTGTCATGTTACAGGCTGTGTTTGAAAAATGACAGGAGCTGATTGGTTGGTAATTTATCACTGTGCTATTTATCACTCTCCAAGGCTTTATAAATCTGGGCATAGATGTACAAGTATACTTAATAAATGGTGCCAATATTAATTAATTAGTTACTATTGCAGTTGTGATAGCCGGGCAGCGGCCGGGCCATCAGTGATTTTAAAAAGCATTGTCACGCCATGCCGTCTCATCACATAAGCAAGCAGTTTATTCACAGTTCTGACAGGGTTATCACGACAGTAACATATAACTTCTTTTTCTTCTCTCCAGCGTAATATTCATATGGGTTACATCAGGTTACATCTCCCTTTATTTGCTTCACTGGCAATAACAGCATTTACAGTGATGTGGCAGCATTACAGTACAGTACATACCAGCGCAGTCTCTGGGAATCAGTAGTGCGGCTTCCGCAAACTGAGATTCATTTCAGTGTGCTCTCCCCCATTCGCTAGGGGCTCTATCTAAACGGGATCTCTCATGGACACGTTACTGGGGGCCTTCCGCCAAACGTGGTTTCCTACCACTCACCCAGCTCGTCCTCTCCCGCAGACTCACACCTCCCATCCTGCTTCTGGGGTACCCCTGAAGGTGAGGATCCCCTTTGTTTCTTCCACTGATTGTTCATGCTGTAACTTCTCTCAATAAAGCAAAAACTATTCTCCCTTCAAGTCCTAAAATCATCTATAAGAAGAATAAGTCTTTGAAACTAATGTTAGCCCCAAGCCATCTGAGGAGTACTAAAGAAAACACAGATAATATTGAGAGTACGAATTGGCTAACTTCGGTGAGAAAACCATGTGGTTTCTTCCAATGTGGCCATAAAAAATGTACCACCTGCCAATATGTTGGGAGAAGAACGACACAGGTAGAGGTACCATATAAAAAAAAGAGATATATACCATAAAATCTTTTATTAATTGTAACTCTTCATATGTAGTTTATTTACTGACCTGTAGTTGCAATCTCCCATACATAGGGCGTACTACTAGACCGCTAAAAATACGGTTTCTAGAGCACCGAAGAAATATACTTAGAAAATATATGAAACATAGTGTCTCGAGACATTTCTGTCAAAAACATAATGGTGATCCGGAAACTCTAAAACTCTTACCTTTAGAGATTATATACCCGACAGCAAGAGGGGGGGATAGATATACCAACCTATGCAAAAGGGAAGTATTCTGGATGCTTCAATTTAATTCCGTATATCCTGATGGTCTAAACGAAAGTATGGAGATTAATTCCATTATATAAATATTCTTTTAGATATATATGTATTGAGATCTATGGCTTTTACTTATCTCTCCCCATGCTTTCTGCATAATAATAATTCTAATGACGCTTAGACAATAACAATATAAAAACTGTGTTAAATGAGAAATTCTCCTCTCTGCCCTATATATATATGTATAGTGTTTTATATATGTCTCTCAAGATTCTCCATATTCACCCTAAAAAATTCTCTATTAAAAACTCTCTAATAGATATAGATATAAAAACCTCATCAAATTTATCTTCTTTACTCTCTTTTTTCCTTTCTGTACCTATGTACATATATGTGTATGAGATTATTGAAATCATGTGTATTATATATTTGTTTATGTATGATATTGAATTGATACATATAAGGTAAAATCTATGTGTGTTGCTTATATCCAGGCAACACACCTACAGGAGGTGGGGCGGACCGCTACGATGGCCCGATCACGTGTCCGCTCTGGGGCACGTGATGCTGTCCCAGGGAGCGTTAGGTGCGCTCCAACCATGCGTTCCACGGGCATCTTCCGGCCTCAGACCGGCGAGCTGCGGTGGCGCGTGGTGGAGCGTGACACAGGTGTGCTCGCCTAATACATGGGCGGGTGTCCCGACGGACCCCGGGGCACAATGGACCAACTAGCAGGCTCACCCCACACCTGACACCCATCAGTATATTGGTGAGTGACAGATCGGTCACATGACCCGCATATGTTTTTTTATATATTTTTTATGGTTTGCTATCAAATAAATACTTTTTAAAATATGCATTATAAGTGTTTGAGGACTGCCTTCCTAAGAATGTATGTTAATGTTTGTTTTAGAACAAGGATCAGTTAATTAGAGCTGTTACAGCTGTTGCACAACTAACCATTAGTGAGGTATAAAAATGGCCCCCACTGTCTCTGAGATTCACTTCTGAGGAAGCTGGACGACCTAGTCCAGGGAAACGCGTTAAGGCCTATGCTGAGGAACTTTTGCACTTCTTACCATTTAAGACTGATCTGGATAAGGACTTTTGCTTCCCTATTGGAATACAAATAAAACCGCAGATACCTCCTGTGTTGAGTACTTCCAGCAATTCATGGAAACCCCTTCAATCACCTACACAGACGAATACTAAGAGTCATCTTTTCGTGGAACTGTGAATGAGGTATATTCAGGGCATTACCAGCTGACTGTGCTTTATATTGCTATTTGAGGAGGAGCGGATTTCCATTTAAGTCCGGGATCTTTTAAATTAATGGAATAGTTCCTATCAGCAAAATCTATCATTCTGACTATTTCAGAGCCATTCAGGAATAACTAATGTTTTCCGTATTTTTTTTTTTTAATGCTATTACCGACTATTTAGTCTCTACTATGGTTTTAGAATTGTTTTAATATATATACCTGTACTTTCATTTTATATTAAAAAATTAAAAATAAAGATACTAATTAACTGATCCAATTGTTTCTCATCAATACTTTGGTTAAACGACTCATAGCACTGGTATTTTTGCTTTATTTATACTTAATCCCCTGGGGTCTGACAAACCCTTACCAGCAGCTGTGACTATCTAGTGGGTCTATATATTGTAACTTCTCTCACACTGCAAATCTGGATATCTCTTGCTCTTCCTAGCAGCACCTACATGCTGCTCCATAATGCCAGGGACTGTGGAGTTATAGTTGCGTGTTCCACAGTCCCCAGACTGCGTTACTCCTGGACACTAGCCTGTGCCCTCCATCTCAGTCCTCAGCTCACACTGAACTCTCCTGTGCTTTGTTCCTTTTGCTAAAATCCCCCTGCACTTCATGTCCTAACCCCCAAGATGTGGCAGGGTCTGCCAGAACTGGTTTTGGGGCCATAAAACTCCCCCACTCACTGATAAGAATTAAATGGCTTTTGGAACTTTCCAATATCTCTTGTCTCCTAACATTCCAGTATGCCACATACACCCCTGCTAAAATCTTGCGTGTCCCCACGCAATATACCTATGAGCTTGCAAAAAGTCTAGCAAGGAACAGTCACTTACTGTATACTCTACAGCAAGGTCAAAACATAACACACAATAAACAAGCATAATTGCAGTTTACATCACACACAGTATAACAATCACATGAGCAGAAAAACATGGCATGCAAACACACAATATAACAATCACATGAGCAGAAAAACATGGCATGCAAAACATCACATGAAACACAAATCACATATACTGCTGCCTTTTTCCTCTGAATTACAGTCCTGGGTCACAGATGATCATGAATGTTCCAACATCTTCTGGCAATTGTGCCAAACACTTAGAACCTGCCCATGCAGGCCCTTTCTTCCCCAGTTCGCTGGGTCAGAAGAGGTAGGTGGCTTTCATGGGCCCCTCCCAATAAAGTTTTCCCCAAATTGTGAAATAAATCTTCGGTACCGATCCTGTTCGTGACGCCAAGTTGTGATAGCCGGGTAGCGGCCGGGCCATCAGTGATTTTAAAAAGCATTGTCACGCCAGGCCATCTCATCACATAAGCAAGCAGTTTATTCACAGTTCTGACAGGGTTATCACGACAGTAACAGTTAACTTCTTTTTCTTCTCTCCAGCACAATATTCATATGGGTTACATCAGGTTACATCTCCTTTCATTTGCTTCACTGGCAATAACAGCATTTACAGTGATGTGGCAGCATTACAGTACAGTACATACCAGCGCAGTCTCTGGGAATCAGTAGTGCGGCTTCCGCAAACTGAGATTCATTTCAGTGTGCTCTCCCCCATTCGCTAGGGGCTCTATCTAAACGGGATCTCTCATGCACATGTTACTGGGGGCCTTCCGCCAAACGTGGTTTCCTACCACTCACCCAGCTAGTCCTCTCCCGCAGACTCACACCTCCCATCCTGCTTCTGGGTACCCCTGAAGGTGAGGATCCCCTTTGTTTCTTCCACTGATTGTTCATGCTGTAACTTCTCTCACACTGCAAATCTGGATATCTCTTGCTCTTCCTAGCAGCACCTACATGCTGTTCCATAATGCCAGGGACTGTGGAGTTATAGATGCGTGTTCCACAGTCCCCAGACTGCGTTACTCCTGGACACTAGCCTGTGCCCTCCATCTCAGTCCTCAGCTCACACTGACTCTCCTGTGCTTTGTTCCTTTTGCTAAAATCCCCCTGCACTTCCTGTCCTAACCCCCTAGGTGTGGCAGGGTCTGCCAGAACTGGTTTTGGGGCCATAAAACTCCCCCACTCACTGATAAGAATTAAATGGCTTTTGTAACTTTCCAATATCTCTTGTCTCCTAACATTCCAGTATGCCACACTGTGATTATTAACTTTTCATCCAGATTGGCCAAATGTTGTAGACTACATTGCCTGTCTAGAGATCCGAATCCAGACTAATTTAATCAGGTACAAAAGAAGACCTTATCACCTAGTGACTCCCCATCAGCACATAGGAGACTATTGGCTAACCCAGAAAGAAGCCTGGAGGAAGGCCACCCTGAATAAGTGATTTGTTCACTCTGCCCCTCTATACATGGCAATATACTCATTCACAGAACCAGTGTTCAGTGATACAGTAATGTCTATACTAGTGATGTGCACCGGACATTTTTCGGGGTTTGTGTTTTGGTTTTGGATTCGGTTCCGCGGCCGTGTTTTGGATTCGGACGCGTTTTGGCAAAACCTCACCGAAATTTTTTTGTCGGATTCGGGTGTTTTTTTCAAAAAACCCTAAAAAACAGCTTAAATCATAGAATTTGGGGGTCATTTTGATCCCATAGTATTATTAACCTCAATAACCATAATTTCCACTCATTTCCAGTCTATTCTGAACACCTCACAATATTATTTTTAGTCCTAAAATTTGCACCGAGGTCGCTGGATGGCTAAGCTAAGCGACACAAGTGGCCGACACAAACACCTGGCCCATCTAGGAGTGGCACTGCAGTGTCAGGCAGGATGGCACTTCAAAAAAATAGTCCCCAAACAGCACATGATGCAAAGAAAAAAAGAGGCGCACCAAGGTCGCTGTGTGACTAAGCTAAGCGACACAAGTGGACGACACAAACACCTGGCCCATCTAGGAGTGGCACTGCAGTGTCAGACAGGATGGCACTTCAAAAAAATAGTCCCCAAACAGCACATGATGCAAAGAAAAAAAGAGGCGCACCAAGGTCGCTGTGTGACTAAGCTAAGCGACACAAATGGCCGACACAAACACCTGGCCCATCTAGGAGTGGCACTGCAGTGTCAGGCAGGATGGCACTTCAAAAAAATTGTCCCCAAACAGCACTTGATGCAAAGAAAAATGAAAGAAAAAAGAGGTGCAAGATGGAATTGTCCTTGGGCCCTCCCACCCACCCTTATGTTGTATAAACAGGACATGCACACTTTAACGAACCCATCATTTCAGCGACAGGGTCTGCCACACGACTGTGACTGAAATGACTGGTTGGTTTGGGCCCCCACCAAAAAAAGAAGCAATCAATCTCTCCTTGCACAAACTGGCTCTACAGAGGCAAGATGTCCACCTCATCATCATCCTTCGATTCCTCACCCTTTTCACTGTGTACATCCCCCTCCTCACAGATTATTAATTCGTCCCCACTGGAATCCACCATCTCAGGTCCCTGTGTACTTTCTGGAGGCAATTGCTGCTGGTGAATGTCTCCACGGAGGAATTGATTATAATTCATTTTGATGAACATCATCTTCTCCACATTTTCTGGAAGTAACCTCGTACGTCGATTGCTGACAAGGTGAGCGGCTGCACTAAACACTCTTTCGGAGTACACACTGCAGGGATGGCAACTTAGGTAGAATAAAGCCAGTTTGTGAAAGGGCCTCCAAATTGCCTCTTTTTCCTGCCAGTATACGTACGGACTGTCTGATGTGCCTACTTGGATGCGGTCACTCATATAATCCTCCACCATTCTTTCAATGGTGACAGAATCATATGCAGTGACAGTAGACGACATGTCAGTAATCGTTGGCAGGTCCTTCAGTCCGGACCAGATGTCAGCACTCGCTCCAGACTGCCCTGCATCACCGCCAGTGGGTGGGCTCAGAATTCTTAGCCTTTTCCTCGCACCCCCAGTTGCGGGAGAATGTGAAGGAGGAGATGTTGACGGGTCACGTTCCGCTTGACTTGACAATTTTCTCACCAGCAGGTCTTTGAACCTCTGCAGACTTGTGTCTGCCGGAAAGAGAGATCCAACGTAGGTTTTAAATCTAGGATCGAGCACGGTGGCCAAAATGTAGTGCTCTGATTTCAACAGATTGACCACCCATGAATCCTGGTTAAGCGAATTAAGGGCTCCATCCACAAGTCCCACATGCCTAGCGGGATCGCTCTGTTTTAGCTCCTCCTTCAATGTCTCCAGCTTCTTCTGCAAAAGCCTGATGAGGGAAATGACCTGACTCAGGCTGGCAGTGTCTGAACTGACTTCAAGTGTGGCAAGTTTAAAGGGTTGCAGAACCTTGCACAACGTTGAAATCATTCTCCACTGCGCTTGAGTCAGGTGCATTCCCCCTCCTTTGCCTATATCGTAGGTAGCTGTATAGGCTTGAATGGCCTTTTGCTGCTCCTCCATCCTCTAGAGCATATAGAGGGTTGAATTCCACCTCGTTACCACCTCTTGCTTCAGATGATGGCAGGGCAGGTTCAGGAATGTTTGATGGTGCTCCAGTCTTCGGTAAGCGGGGGCTGAATGCCGAAAGTGGCCCGCAATTCTTCGGGCCACCGACAGCATCTCTTGCACGCCCCTGTCGTTTTTTAAATAATTCTGCACCACCAAATTCAATGTATGTGCAAAACATGGGACGTGCTGGAATTTGCCCAGATGTAATGCACGCACAATATTGCTGGCGTTGTCCGATGTCACATATCCCCAGGAGAGTCCAATTGGGGTAAGCCATTCTGCGATGATCTTCCTCAGTTTCCGTAAGAGGTTGTCAGCTGTGTACCTCTTCTGGAAAGCGGTGATACAAAGCGTAGCCTGCCTAGGAACGAGTTGGCATTTGCGAGATGCTGCTACTGGTGCCGCCGCTGCTGTTCTTGCTGCGGGAGGCAATACATCTACCCAGTGGGCTGTCACAGTCATATAGTCCTGAGTCTGCCCTGCTCCACTTGTCCACATGTCCGTGGTTAAGTGGACATTGGGTACAACTGCATTTTTTAGGACACTGGTGACTCTTTTTCTGAGGTCTGTGTACATTTTCGGTATCGCCTGCCTAGAGAAATGGAACCTAGATGGTATTTGGTACCGGGGACACAGTACCTCAATCAAGTCTCTAGTTGCCTCTGAATTAACGGTGGAGACCGGACACACGTTTCTCACCGCCCAGGCTGCCAAGGCCTGAGTTATCCGCTTTGCAGCAGGATGACTGCTGTGATATTTCATCTTCCTCGCAAAGGACTGTTGGACAGTCAATTGCTTACTGGAAGTAGTACAAGTGGTCTTCCGACTTCCCCTCTGGGATGACGATCGACTCCCAGCAGCAACAACAGCAGTGCCAGCAGCAGTAGGCGTTACACTCAAGGATGCATCGGAGGAATCCCAGGCAGGAGAGGACTCGTCAGACTTGCCAGTGACATGGCCTGCAGGACTATTGGTTTTCCTGTGTAAGGTGGAAATTGACACTGAGGGAGTTGGTGGTGTGGTTTGCAGGAGCTTGGTTACAAGAGGAAGGGATTTAGTGGTCAGTGGACTGCTTCCGCTGTCATCCAAAGTTTTTAAACTTGTCACTGACTTCTGATGAATGCGGTCCAGGTGACGTATAAGGGAGGATGTTCCTAGGTGATTAATGTCCTTACCCCTACTTATTACAGCTTGACAAAGGCTACACACGGCTTGACACCTGTTGTCCGCATTTGTGTTGAAATAATTCCACACCGAAGAGGTGATTTTTTTTGTATTTTGACCAGGCATGTCAATGGCCATATTCGTCCCACAGACAACAGGTGTCTCCCCGGGTGCCTGACTTAAACAAACCACCTCACCATCAGAATCCTCCTTGTCAATTTCCTCCCCAGCAGCAGCAACACCCATATCCTCATCCTGGTGTACTTCAACAGTGACATCTTCAATTTGACTATCAGGAACTGGACTGTGGGTGCTCCTTCCAGCACTTGCAGGGAGCGTGCAAATGGTGGAAGGCGCCACCTCTTCCCGTCCAGTGTTGGGAAGGTCAGGCATCGCAACCGACACAATTGGACTCTCCTTGGGGATTTGTGATTTAGAAGAACGCACAGTTCTTTGCTGTGCTTTTGCCAGCTTAAGTCTTTTCATTTTTCTAGCGAGAGGATGAGTGCTTCCATCCTCATGTGAAACTGAACCACTAGCCATGAACATAGGCCAGGGCCTCAGCCGTTCCTTGCCACTCCGTGTCGTAAATGGCATATTGGCAAGTTTTACGCTTCTCATCAGACGCTTTCAATTTTGATTTTTGGGTCATTTTACTGAACTTTTGTTTTTTGGATTTTACATGCTCTTTACTATGACATTGGGCATCGGCCTTGGCAGACGACGTTGATGGCATTTCATCGTCTCGGCCATGACCAGTTGCAGCAGCTTCAGCACGAGGTGGAAGTGGATCTTGATCTTTCCCTATTTTAACCTCCACATTTTTGTTCTCCATTTTTTAATGTGTGGAATTATATGCCAGTATCAATAGCAATGGCCTACTACTATATATACTGCACACAACTGAAATGCACCACAGGTATAGAATGTAGATGGATAGTATACTTGACGACACAGAGGTAGGTACAGCAGTGGCCTTCCGTACCGTACTGCTATATATACTGGTGGTCACTGTGTCAGCAAACTGCACAACTGAAATGCACCACAGGTATAGAATGTAGATGGATAGTATACTTGACGACACAGAGGTAGGTAGAGCAGTGGCCTTCCGTACCGTACTGCTATATATACTGGTGGTCACTGTCAGCAAA
Source organism: Pseudophryne corroboree (assembly GCF_028390025.1). Lineage (NCBI taxonomy): Eukaryota > Metazoa > Chordata > Amphibia > Anura > Myobatrachidae > Pseudophryne > Pseudophryne corroboree. The sequence continues at coordinate 330,063,476 of NC_086452.1, read as the reverse complement.
CCGCAAAACTAAAATGCACCACAGGTATAGAATGTAGATGGATAGTATACTTGATGACACAGAGGTAGGTACAGCAGTGGCCTTCCGTACCGTACTGCTATATATACTGGTGGTCACTGTGTCAGCAAACTGCACAACTGAAATGCACCACAGGTATAGAATGTAGATGGATAGTATACTTGATGACACAGAGGTAGGTACAGCAGTTTCTTCCGTACTGTACTGCTATATATACTGGTGGTCACTGTGTCAGCAAACTGCACAACTGAAATGCACCACAGGTATAGAATACTTGACGACACAGAGGTAGGTACAGCAGTGGCCTTCCGTACCGTACTGCTATATATACTGGTGGTCACTGTGCCAGCAAACTGCACAACTGAAATGCACCACGGGTATAGAATCTAGATGGATAGTATACTTGACGACACAGAGGTAGGTACAGCAGTGGCCTTCCGTACTGTACTGCTATATATACTGGTGGTCACTGTCAGCAAACTGCAAAACTAAAATGCACCACAGGTATAGAATGTAGATGGATAGTATACTTGATGACACAGAGGTAGGTACAGCAGTGGCCTTCCGTATCGTACTGCTATATATTCTGGTGGTCACTGTCAGCAAACTGCAAAACTAAAATGCACCACAGGTATAGAATGTAGATGGATAGTAAACAAGCAAAAAAGGAAAGAGAGCGCAAATAGACTTGAATTATTCCATATTTATTATATCTAAAATTGCACATACACCAAAATTAGTTTAAACTATACCAATTGGCAACTGGATTTAAAACAACTTAGTACTTTAAAAATATATTTCATAGCATAGGATCCCTAACACTCGAATATCCTTATGGTTCCACTCAAGTATTACCCTACTGATTACCAGATAATTTTCACAGGTGTCCTTTAGTGAAATCAATGTAGAAAGAGTCCAAGAATGGTGAAAGACCCTTATTTATATCCACCAGTCACGTCCTGTGTGATAATACATGTATTTATACCGTAATCATGGTTATTGTTTCTTTTAAGAAAGAATTGAAACAGTTAATGTAGCAAATATACTGATGCTTCAGGTAGCTAAAAGTCAGTTTGTAAAGCAGGCTTTATCTCATATTGCAGCCTCTCTAGAGCGTCTCCGTCTGCCGCTCTCTACCTTAATCACTTATTGTGTTCAGAGCGGTTAGGCTTACCGCTTCCTGAGAGTTTTGGTCCACGGCGCCGGGATTGCGCGCACCGCCTGGCGTGTCCAAGGTGATTGTAGCTGCGGCGCCTGTGTTCACCTCTCAGTGCCCGACTGGACCGCTGGCTCCAGGCACGTGATCGGCAGCCACGGTCCCTGCTTTGCAAAGGGACCAATGCAGGTGGCTCCAGACCCAGGACCGGACTGTCCAATAAAGTGATTGATACTGAAATCGGTGGCAACCAAATCCGTGAGGAGTGTTTGGATCCTAAAACACCCTGACGCGTTTCTCGACCGTTATAAGCTGGTCGTTTCTTCAGAGGGAAGGAATATTCTATCCCATCAGGTCTCCTTATTTAAAGAGACCTGAGAATGAAATTAGTGCAAACACCTGAGAGTCCACCTGTTCTATTAGGTCTCAGGGAAGCGTGTGCATACAGGATTCTAAATGTATACTCATTTGAATATAAATCAGCATGACCCAAAATTATATATCTCCTTACAGCATTAGAACTATTATTATAATAAAATAAGTTTTGATAATACATATAGAATAAATAATCAATCCAATATAAAATATAAGCTATACTATACAAAGTGTATAAAATACATAAATGTATATAAAGTATATAGATATATGAACACATAAATATACAATCATATATATATAGAGAGATTGAGACAAGCGAAGACAGCAGTACCATGTCAATTAAACAAAAACACACATGTAGAAAATATATTACTAAAATATATATATACATATATACATATATATAGAATACATATATATTAAAAAAAAATCACATATCATTCTAAAAATTATACATGATAATATACACATAGAATAATACCCATCCACACTCTCCTATATAGAATTTGTAGGATTATGCAAACTGTATCAAACCTATATAAACTATTACTTATTGAACTGGTCATGTGGAACAACACCCACAGGTCTAAATAGCCACTATAATAGTGACAACACCACCCATATTAAGTCATATTATGTTCTGTTGTATTAGCCTCACTCAGACTAAATACTAACGGTAGTGATGTCCGACATATCAACTGAAACACAGAATAACAATATAATAAGATAAAATTAAAAAAACATATATAGGAGTAGAGAAGCACATACAAACTCTACCCATCCATATTCACACATGTTGATAATTTATTCATATCTTTATCTCAGTTCATAGGTTACATCTATTTACATTAGACTACATCTCTCTATTCAAAGGGGAAAGGAGTCTAAGGATAGGATATGAGTCTAGAAAAATAGGGAAACTCAAATGAAATTACCCCAAAGGAGAATATACTCGGGCGCAAACTACAGGATATCTACAGGGACCCCGAACAATCCTCTGATGGCAATCCACCTAAAGAATTGAAAGAATATATAAAGGTGTATAGGAAGGGGAAGGAGCACCAATAGAGGATTAATCCGAGTGGGTGGATGGCCCTGTAACACCCAAGGAAGAGAGATATATTTACACTCGATCCGCCTAGGGTGAAACAGGTGCCAACCCAACCCCTCCGGTTCCTCTATATTCATTGACAAACTGTACTAAAGATATTCTTATAAATCAGCAGAACATAGGCCCCTTAGAAGCAAATGGTGGAACTCAATGCCATCTGATGGGTTCTCAGTATTGGCACTGGACATTGGTCCTTAGTTGTTGGTTGAGGCTGGGACCCATTTGCTTCTAAGGGGCCTATGTTCTGCTGATTTATAAGAATATCTTTAGTACAGTTTGTCAATGAATATAGAGGAAGATATATAATTTTGGGTCATGCTGATTTATATTCAAATGAGTATACATTTAGAATCCTGTATGCACACGCTTCCCTGAGACCTAATAGAACAGGTGGACTCTCAGGTGTTTGCACTAATTTCATTCTCAGGTCTCTTTAAATAAGGAGACCTGATGGGATAGAATATTCCTTCCCTCTGAAGAAACGACCAGCTTATAACGGTCGAGAAACGCGTCAGGGTGTTTTAGGATCCAAACACTCCTCACGGATTTGGTTGCCACCGATTTCAGTATCAATCACTTTATTGGACGGTCCGGTCCTGGGTCTGGAGCCACCTGCATTGGTCCCTTTGCAAAGCAGGGACCGTGGCTGCCGATCACGTGCCTGGAGCCAGCGGTCCAGTCGGGCACTGAGAGGTGAACACAGGCGCCGCAGCTACAATCACCTTGGACACGCCAGGCGGTGCGCGCAATCCCGGCGCCGTGGACCAAAACTCTCGGGAAGCGGTAAGCCTAACCGCTCTGAACACAATAAGTGATTAAGGTAGAGAGCGGCAGACGGAGACGCTCTAGAGAGGCTGCAATATGAGATAAAGCCTGCTTTACAAACTGACTTTTAGCTACCTGAAGCATCAGTATATTTGCTACATTAACTGTTTCAATTCTTTCTTAAAAGAAACAATAACCATGATTACGGTATAAATACATGTATTATCACACAGGACGTGACTGGTGGATATAAATAAGGGTCTTTCACCATTCTTGGACTTTTTCTACATTGATTTCACTAAAGGACACCTGTGAAAATGATCTGGTAATCAGTAGGGTAATACTTGAGTGGAACCATAAGGATATTCGAGTGTTAGGGATCCTATGCTATGAAATATATTTTTAAAGTACTAAGTTGTTTTAAATCCAGTTGCCAATTGGTATAGTTTAAACTAATTTTGGTGTATGTGCAATTTTAGATATAATAAATATGGAATAATTCAAGTCTATTTGCGCTCTCTTTCCTTTTTTGCTTGTTTACTCTATATAGGGACGCTAATACCCTATTCTGAGAGCAGCAAATAGCATCTCAACACAGGTTCTATCACAGGCGCCTTTCCTTTTTTAGTAGATGGATAGTATACTTGACGACACAGAGGTAGGTACAGCAGAGGCCTTCTGTACCGTACTGCTATATATACTGGTGGTCACTGTGTCAGCAAACTGCACAACTGAAATGCACCACAGGTATAGAATGTAGATGGATAGTATACTTGACGACACAGAGGTAGGTACAGCAGTGGCCTTCCGTACCGTACTGCTATATATACTGGTGGTCACTGTGCCAGCAAACTGCACAACTGAAATGCACCACAGGTATAGAATCTAGATGGATAGTATACTTGATGACACAGAGGTAGGTACAGCAGTGGCCTTCCGTACCGTACTGCTATATATACTGGTGGTCACTGTCAGCAAACTGCAAAACTAAAATGCACCACAGGTATAGAATGTAGATGGATAGTATACTTGACGACACAGAGGTAGGTACAGCAGTGGCCTTCCGTACCGTACTGCTATATATACTGGTGGTCACTGTGTCAGCAAACTGCACAACTGAAATGCACCACAGGTATAGAATCTAGATGGATAGTATACTTGACGACACAGAGGTAGGTACAGCAGTGGCCTTCCGTACCGTACTGCTATATATACTGGTGGTCACTGTCAGCAAACTGCAAAACTAAAATGCACCACAGGTATAGAATGTAGATGGATAGTATACTTGACGACACAGAGGTAGGTACAGCAGTGGCCTTCCGTACCGTACTGCTATATATACTGGTGGTCACTGTGTCAGCAAACTGCACAACTGAAATGCACCACAGGTATAGAATGTAGATGGATTGTATACTTGACGACACAGAGGTAGGTACAGCAGTGGCCTTCCGTACCGTACTGCTATATATACTGGTGGTCACTGTGTCAGCAAACTGCACAACTGAAATGCACCACAGGTACAGAATGTAGACGGATAGTATACTTGACGACACAGAGGTAGGTACAGCAGTGGCCTTCCGTACCGTACTGCTATATATACTGGTGGTCACTGTGTCAGCAAACTGCACAACTAAAATGCACCACAGGTATAGAATGTAGATGTATAGTATACTTGACGACACAGAGGTAGGTACAGCAGTGGCCTTCCGTACCGTACTGCTATATATACTGGTGGTCACTGTGTCAGCAAACTGCACAACTGAAATGCACCACAGGTATAGAATGTAGATGGATAGTATATTTGACGACACAGAGGTAGGTACAGCAGTGGCCTTCCGTACCGTACTGCTATATATACTGGTGGTCACTGTGTCAGCAAACTGCACAACTAAAATGCACCACAGGTATAGAATGTAGATGGATAGTATACTTGACGACACAGAGGTAGGTACAGCAGTGGCCTTCCGTACCGTACTGCTATATATACTGTTGGTCACTGTGTCAGCAAACTGCACAACTGAAATGCACCACATGTATAGAATGTAGATGGATAGTATACTTGACGACACAGAGGTAGGTACAGCAGTGGCCTTCCGTACCGTACTGCTATATATACTGGTGGTCACTGTGTCAGCAAACTGCACAACTGAAATGCACCACAGGTATAGAATCTAGATGGATAGTATACTTGACGACACAGAGGTAGGTACAGCAGTGGCCTACTGTACCGTAATGCTATATATTGTATACTGGTGGTCAGCAAACTGTGTAAAACTGAAATGCACCACAAGTATGGATGGATAGTATACTTGATGACACAGAGGTAGGTACAGCAGAGGCCTACTGTGCCATAATGCTATATATTATATACTGGTGGGAGGCAAACTGTGCAAAACTTAAATGCACCACAGGTATGGATGGATAGTATACTTGACGACACAGAGGTAGGTACAGCAGTGGCCTACTGTACCGTAATGCTATATATTATATACTGGTGGTCAGCAAACTGTGCAAAACTGAAATGCACCACACGTATGGATGGATAGTTTACTTGACGACACAGAGGTAGGTACAGCAGTGGCCTTCTGTACCGTACTCCTATATATTATATACTGGTGGTCAGCAAAATTATGCACTGTACTCCTACTATATACTACACAATGCAGCACAGATGTGTTTTTCAGGCAGACAACGTATACTGGTGGTCACTGGTCAGCAAAACTCTGCACTGTACTCCTCCTATATAATATTATACTGGTGGTCCACAGTCCCCACAATAAAGCAGTGTGAGCACAGATATATGCAGCACACTGAGCACAGATATGGAGTGTTTTTCAGGCAGACAACGTATACTGGTGGTCACTGTCAGCAAAACTCTGCACTGTACTCCTCCTATATAATACAGCTGCTCCCCAGTCCCCACAATTAAGCAGTGTGAGCACAGATATATGCAGCACACTGAGCACAGATAAGGAGCGTTTTTTTCAGGCAGAGAACGGATAAAACTGGTGGTCACTGATTAGAAAAACTCTGCACTGTACTCCTCCTATATTAATATAAAGCTGCTCCCCAGTCCCCACAATGATATAAGCAAGCACAAATATTTGCATCAACTCAACAATGAATAAACGGAGTGGACGCCAGCCACGTCCTCTCCCTAACATTTCCAATGCACGAGTGAAAATGGCGGCGACGCGCGGCTGCTTATATAGAATCCGAATCTCGCGAGAATCCGACAGCGGGATGATGACGTTCGGGCGCGCTCGGGTTAACCGAGCCATACGGGAGAATCCGAGTATGCCTCGGACCCGTGTAAAATGGGTGAAGTTTGGGGGGGTTTGGTTTCCGAGGAACCGAACCCGCTCATCACTAGTCTATACCAATATATTTTTTTTTCTTTAACATTTTCAGAAATGAAAAAATTATTAAAAGAGGTTACTGATATTGTAAACCTACAGGATTGGTAATACGAGTGGTTTATTGAAAGTATAAGGAAACAAAATTCTCTCTTCTGCAGCTGCACTGTATGGGACTTGGGAGGGAGGAGAGTCACACGCAGTTCAGAGGCGGCATGTGTATGTGCAGTCACCGCTGAGGGAATGTCTTTTCCTTCACTCTCCTCAGCAGGACTGTTTTTAGGAACTATCTCAGTAGCCGCCTCCTGCTTAGCATTAATAACAGACGAAGCAGGAGCGGTATTACCTCCACACTAAGTGGCAGCTTAGTACATGGGCCCAAAGTACAGTACATATTAATCAGCTCCCATCACTTTAAAGGCTGTGGGGCAGCGGCGTTTCTAGAGTGAAGGGGACCCGTGTGCAGACTCCGTGTGTGGGCCCCCTCCATGTTTTCGGAGTCCTGCGCATACGCTGTAGACTCTGGCACTGTGCCAGAGTCTCTATCGCTCAGTGCGCTAGCAGCGGCGGTGGCGGCTACCAGAGAGGAGGAGGTCCACACACAGTCACCGATGAACGCCGGAAAGGTAAGTATAGAAGAAATGGGTGCAGTGTGTGCAGTGTGGGCCCCCTCTGGAACCAGCGGCCCGTGTGCACCGCACACACTGCACCCATTATAGATTATAGTTAATGCCAGTGCAGTGTGGGTAATTTGCTACGCCTTGGAGAGTGAGAAAGTAAAGAAATGAAGTACCACCCAATCAGCTCCTAACTGCTGTGTTACAGGCTGTGTTGGAAAAATTACAGAAGCTGATTGGCTGGTACATTATCTCTCTCAAAGCTTTGATAACTAGCTATCTATAAAGATGCCATCTCCAAAGTCTCCCCCATATTGCTTTGCCTTTTACATTATGCTTTATATCTTGTGTTCTTGCAGATCAACCCCACTTCCCTTCCTCACCCCCATTTCTCTTACATATTAGGGGATACTGGGAATCCATTTAGTACTATGGGGTATAGACGGGTCCACTAGGAGCCATGGGCACTTTAAGAAATTGATAGTGTGTGATGGCTCCTCCCTCTATGCCCCTCCTACCAGACTCAGTTTAGAAGATGTGCCCGGAGGAGCCGGTCACATCTCTGGAAACTCCTGAAGAGTTTTCTGCATTTATTTTCTTGGTTTGTTGTTTTCAGGCAGGACTGGATGGCACCAGCCTGCCTGCTTCTTGGGACTTGGAGGGGGGGGGGGAAATGGGAATGGCCCCGCCTCTCTCAGGGTTAATGGTCCCATTCCCCGCTGACAGGAGAGGGAACTATTCGCAAGCCCCACCACAGCGAGCGTACATTCCCGCAGCACGCCGCCACCCCTAACAGAGCCAGAAGAAAGAAGAGTGGTGAGCACTAAGCTGGCATCTCAGTTAACGGGTTGCTGGCTATTATGCTAGCATGAGGGTATGGAGACACATGGCGGTACCAGGGGTCATAGCAGGGGGGGGAGCGATTATAAGTGTACTAAGTCCCTAATCTAGGTACTTAGTCTGTGACCCGGCTAAGCTTGGCATTAGCGTTAAGGGCACTGTGTGCTGGTTCCATACTCCTCTGTGTCTCCCTGGAAGGGCTCTTTGTGGGTTAATTGTGCATTTTACCTTTTTCTGTGTGTGCTGTCACTATTACAGTATGTCAGGCAAAGAGTGTGTTTCGTGTAATGCACAGTGTTCCTCTTCCTCAGGAGGTTCACTTGTGTGTACTCAATGTAGTGTCCTTCCCAGGCTAGTGGGGTAGAACCAGCATGCTGGACTCCATTAGGGATTGATTTCCATAAACTCTACTAAGTTATCTCAGACTGAGAAAGAGACGCAATACTTAAGACAAGCTATGACTGAGTTTATGAAAAGAGACTCAGTAGCCAAACCAGCGTCTCAGTCCCCTGCCATTTGTCCGCAGAAATGCACTTTGGCCCATATCCTGCAGCCTGACTCGGATGATGAGGGGTCAGAAATGGAGGAGGGTGAGGTGGACTCAGAGGCGGGGGAGGGTACTCTGTTGCAGGTATATAGAGGCTCTTATAGAAGCTATCAGAGAAGTTCTAAATATCCCTGTTAAGGTGACAAAGGAGAGTGAGAAATCTTATTTTAATATAAAAAAGAAATCCTCAGCCACTGTTCCTGTGTCAAAGGAACTAAATACCCTGTTTGAAGAACCGTGGATTAATCCTGATAGGAAATTTCAAATCCCTAAATGGTTGTTATCATCCTTTCCATTTCCTCCTGAGGATAGGAAAAAATGGAAAAATCCATCGACAGTGGATGCATCAGTATCCAGGCTTTCTGGAAAAATTGTATTGCCTGTCCCGGGTGCAGCCTCCCTAAAACACATGGCTGATCGTAAAATTGAGACTATACTCAAATCCTTGTATACAGCTGCTGGGGTGGCCTAGAGACCCACTATGGCATGTGGGTGGATTCAGTGGCGTAAGTTTGTCCCAGTTGCCCGGAGGCAAGATAAATATTGGTGTCCCCCATTTTCCTATATCACCATAAATGTGTGTGTGTGTGTGTGTGTGTGTGTGTGTGTGTGTGTGTGTGTGTGTGTGTGTGTGTTGAGTGTTCTGAAAAAATTTATATACTGTTTTTTTACATTTAATTGTCTTTTATTTTAAATCACACATTTCTTAGCAGTCATACCCAGGATTATAACCCATGACCTGGGTATGGCTAGGATGCACAAGCAGCTTCTGCTGATTAAAATGATATGCGACATGCCTATATTCTGTATGTAGCATTTCATATGCAGATACAGCCACAGTCTCACACAGTATATAGGCATACTGCATATCATTTTAATCAGCAGAAGCTGCTTGTGCATCCTAGCCACATAGCAATGCAAATAAGATGCATTTTCATTAAAAAAAAAGGTGCCCGACGTTAGCATTGATGCAAGATTTGTGAGGACACATCTGTATCCAAGCAGAGGCAGAGGTCACAGTGTTAGTGGAAGTGTGAGTGCTGTGTGCATGTGAGTGGGTTTGTTGTGCAGTAGTGTTCAGAACATGTGTAAGAAACATTGTGTGTCATGTAAAAATGCATTAATAATGTGCAACATATGTGTAAAGGGCCACTATGTGTGTCATTATGTGTATAAGGGCATTAATAATGTGCGGCATATGTGAAACAGGGTACTACTGTATGTGTGTCATTATGTGTATAGGGGCACTAATAATGTGCAGCAAATGTGTAGGGGGCACTATGTGTGTCATTATGTGTATAAGGGCATTAATAATGTGCGGCATATGTGTAAGGGACATTATGTGTAAAAGGGCATTAATAAAGGTTGTCATAATGTGCAAGGTACATTATGTTTATAAGGACATTAATGTGTCTCATATGTGTAAGGGGCATTACTGTGTGGAATTGTGTATAAATGCATTACTAATGTGTGGCATTATGTGTATAAGGTGCTCTACTATGTGGCGTTGCAAATAGAAAGGGCACTACTGTGTCGTCTAATGTGAATAAAGAGCAATAAGGTGTGGTGTAATGTGAATAAGGAGCAATTCAGTGTGATGTAATGTTAATAAGGGGCTCTACTGTGAGGAGTAACGTTTATAAGGTAAAGTGATACTACTGTGGGATGTAATATGAATTATGGACACTATCGCAAGATAAAATGTGAATAAAGTTGCAGTACTGTGTGGCGTAATTGGAATTGGGGTTACTATTGTGTGGCCATGTCCCTTCCCAGCAAGAAGATGCCCCTTTTTGGGCTGTGCGTCAAATGTGCGAACTGTTCCTATTTAAAATATAGGGGGTACAAGGACTGCTATGGGTGAGTGGTGATGGTGCTGGGAAAGAGGTGCAAGGTCAGAGGCAGAACCAGCGGTGGTGCTAGGGGGCACCAGCCAAAATCTTGCCTAGGGCATCATATTGGTTAGGGCCAGCTCTGTATACAGGACTCTGCAAATTTTATGGTGGAAGCCTGTCACGATCCAGATAATTCCTTATCAGTATTTACCTTCCAAATTTTATTTATTATTAACAGTTTCTTATATAGCGCAGCAT